>NC_142012.1:36705533-36887791 GCF_049901735.1 Notechis scutatus | reverse complement strand
AGCTCTTATTTCAAGATGGTTTTAATAATTCTTTGAAATTCCATAGTCAACTTAGAAAAGGTATTTATACCTCACATTCAATGTAACTTTGAGATCAGTGTCCGGTAAATCTTTTTCTACTTCATAATAGAAGTTTCAGTAAGGAAAAGTACTAAAACTGGAAATTTTTAGCTAACAGTTCACATTTTAAAATTCTAGGAATTGTAAGGTATACCTTTTCCTTTTCAGCTACTTTTTTTTTTCTGGTGAAGACTACCACATGCCCTCTAGAAATTCTTCACCTGAAGGACTGAGATAAGGAATAAGTTTTAACTCAACTTGTTCATATCATTCATATAGAAAAACCATGTGCCCAAAGGTTTTGATTAATCTCAAAAGACCCTTCCAGAGTAAAATCTTTGGAAGCTTCATTTCATTGTCAAATGACTATCTCTGAAGAAATTGAAATCCAGCCCTCATTGGGTTAAGAGGTAATTTATTCAATGGATAAGTAAAGTAAGTAAAAAGTAAGCTGCCCCTGAGGTATACACTCTATATTTGCTTCAGAATAAATCAAAGGCTTTAGTATTGTATGCTTGTTCCCTATTTGAAACTATTGCAGACAGCCTAAAGACTAGAGCGCTCTTAAGGGGCATGGGTAAAATCTATTTCATTTCACTCTGTCACTCTGCTCTTTCTCACTAAACAGGCCCCATGTGAAGTTTGCTCCCTTGTTTTACTGGTTCTTGTTTAAGCATGAAGATGTTTGTTTATTTAATGTAGCTTTGATCCTAGTTACAAATGATATTATCTTCTCCATTGGATACAAATGTCCAATTTGCCATTTAATGGAGGCAGTTATAAAGAAGCCTATTTCCCATGTGGAAAAGAGTGTTTTAAAATTTATTTTATTGATTTACATATTTTCAAAAACCAAACTGATGGCAAATAAAGGGTTTTTATGTAGTTGTTCATGGTGAATCTCTTGCCTTTTTATTTGCTTTCTTTTCTCCCCCCCTCCCTGTCCCTCCCTCACTTCATTCCTCCTCTCTCTCTCTCTCTCTCTCTCTCTCTCTCTCTCTCTCTGTGTGTGTGTGTGTGTGTGTAAAACCTTAAATTGATTATTGCACATTGTTAACTATTTAAGGAATTTTACAGTACACCTTAACCCTTTTGGTTATATAGTCACATCTGATGAATAATTTGTATTCTTTGATTCTTTCTACTTATATTTTTTTTTCTAGCTTTATAATGAAACAATCACCACTTTAATGGAAAAAAAGGACTTTTGGAGATTAAAGACAAAGAAAATAAATCTCAGAAAAATATAGTCCGGAAGGTAGAAGTGGTAAATATCAAAATCACTATTTTATATAATTAATTTAAAAAGTGTGAAGGTTTTGCCTGAAAAAAAAATTGCCTGTGAAGAAAAAGGCAAATTATTTCAGATTCTTCAAAACTAGACTTCTGATAAAAAGGAAATAAGTTTGAAATATTGCAATCTGTTTTACATATCTTTACTATCTTTACTTTTACTACCTTTTTATTACTTCATTTATATTTCAATACTATTACAAGTTATCTTTTTACTGAAATGCTATTTCATTTATTCACACACACACATATACAGGCATACAGTAAATCTTTCTGCAAGGACTTAAGGATATATAGAATAAATAGTAAGAGATAATTTATTTTTAATAATCCTGTAAGATGGGTAAAACTTTGTAATCTTACCAAGCATTTGAGTCCAATTCTTTCTAAGTATATTTCAGACTAGATCTCTCTCACTCACTCTTTATTTTATATGACTAACTACCTTCAATTAATATTTACAGAATCTCCTTAGTTTATTTGCGGGGGGGAGGAGAACAATAAAAGAGATAGGTAAAGGGCGGGACACAAGTCAAAGAGCTTTTAGGATAAATCAGGTCGAAGACAAAAGGTGGACTTTTAAAAACTTATATGAAATCCTAATATGTGCATCAGTGAATAGTGAACAGAATCTAGAGCAGGGGTGTCAAACTCATGTCGTCATGGTGGCACCACATGATGTATTGGGAGTTTCCCCCCCCCTTTGTGAAACCAGGCATGGGTGTGGTTAGCATGCGATGCATCTGGCCCACGGGTTGGGAATTTGACAGCCCTGATCTAGAGTATTATTTTCCTTTCATTGCATCTGTATATCCCAGGATGCTTTTCTGTTCTGGGCACCATAGTAAGCATCAAGCTCTAGGCAGATCAGGTAACAGCACATTGTGACCAAATTTTGTTGTTCTTTTCCATCAAAATTGATTGACTTTCCCTTAGCTTACAAAAGTCATAACTTTGATATTCTTTATATATAGTCTTTTTAATCAGTAGCTTTTATGAAAGACTCCAGCCAGGTTATATCATTAGTGATGGACTAATTCCCATCCTCAAGCCTTACTGCTACAGCCAATTGATTGCCAAGAAACAACTAAATCCACAGTGCAACAAGAAAACCAGGAGTATATTGACTCTGAGCTATGCTTTGTAAGTCAAACAGTAATGTTCTTCACATGAGTACCACAAACAGGAGTTTTTGATAGGTTGAACTTGTGGATTCAGCATATATTTTCAAATATACTGGATATTTTTTACTGTATCCTTAGAAACAATTTTTTAAAAGTACTTCAAATTATAAATGCACCCTTACATGGAGTACAGGTCATGCTGAAACATGATATGGAGGGAATATCAGCACTGAAAATGGAAGTGGGGCAAACTATGCTTCAGTTTTCATTAATGAGCCAGTATGTCTTGGGAAGAGATTTTAAGAGACAACCTGATCTAGTATGACTTCCTATCTGAAGGCTGAAGTAAATGTAGAGACTCCTGAGCATGGGATTATTTATTTTAATTACATATAAAGCTTCTAAATCTTCCGCGACTTGCCCATTTTTATTTTTTGTTTGTTTAAGTTATGACCATTTAAGGAAACTCTATAAGGTGGCATAAGTAGAAGTTCCTTTCATTTCAGCAGTCTGCATTTCCTTGTTATATGATCTTTTGACAACATTCTGAAAACAATTTTCTAGCTTGCTTGAGTCTGGTAAACAGCTGGAAACTATACGCATTATACTGGAAAAGGATAGGTCTTGTTCAGGGAGCAGAGGAGGAAATCTAAAATACCTGTTACAGGTAAATGATATAATCCAAATCTCTTATAGTGAGAATTTTTATGAGTTCACATGAAAATAGAAAATTTCTTCTGGATTCTTATAATCAAATAGAGCATGTGCTCCAAAATCCTTGGGCCAGTCTAAATAAAGAGGTTCCACATGAAATAGTTGTTCATGTGGATATGCATCCATATCACAATAATCTGAATCTTTTCAAATCAACAGGTGATTTTATTCTGGTGGGTGCACACATTCCTATACAGAGGAAATGCCAGAAATGTTGTGTGCATATGTAAATAACAGTGATGCCAGGTGAAACTGAAGCTTGAAGTTGGCAGAGCTGTTTTAATCAGTTTCGTAAGTTGCAGATTGTTCCAGCCCCTTTCATCCCTCCCTGGCAGGGGACTGATTATTTCTCTCAATCTTTGAGAAATTGTTGTAGCATTTCCCAAAGGCACAGTTAACATGAGGAAAGTCAGTTTTTCCTTTGTTCTTTTTTTTAAAATTAGACACAGTGGGAACTGATTTCATTATAACTCAACTGGAACATCAGAGTATAGAATAAGAAAATTATACTGTATCCGTGATGGCACAACAGCCATTAAAAAGAAGAAAAAGCAGGCAGTCTGGGTTGCCATTCATAGCAATTAATTCATGTTAATTCATGTACACAACCTATCTTGACTTGATTTGGCAGTAATGCTTAACCAAAAATGACTACAGATACATGTATAGAAATGAATAGTAGTATCCCTTTGCTGCCTCAAGCCTACACTGCTAAATTTCAAAATCATGCATTATACTGGTACAGAGCTTCAACTTCAATGACATCTGAAACAAAACTACATGCTGAGGCTATTTTGAGAAGCAACCCATGCTTCTCAATAGTGAAATTGCCTAGTGTTCTCTGCATTCCCATTAGCTGAAAGAGACAGTCAAAGCAATTCAAAGCAAATGTGTCAGCATTATATCTGTTAGCTATTTTTCTAATTTATACAGCCACCCATTTCACAAGCCAGGTGGTGTGGACAAAACTAAAAATAATAAATCCAAAATCATTATAATTAACAAATATTAAAAACTTTTTAAATCTCTTTAAAAAAAAACTGAAATAGGAATAATAGACAAAGGGAGTTAGTAGGGCAGTAAGGGAATTATGTTGCTAATACATCCATATCCTGAGATCTCGATGCTGGCTAACATAACCAGGTCTTGAGAGATCTTTAGAAACTTAGAAGTGATTCCACAGGCCAAAAGTCACAGCAAAAAAAGGCCCATCAACTAGGACTTACCAAATGTAGTTTCCTACATGATGGAAACTCTAACATGCCCTGTCTCCCCATCCCACTAGATGGGGAGAAGAAATTTAGGAGAGGCAGTATTTCAAATAATCTGGACTCAAGCCACGTGGGGCTTTAAAGATTAACACCATATGAAGTAGATCCAGAAACAAGCTGGTAACCAATGCATCTCACACAACAGAGGGATAACATACAGATACAGATACAGATACAGATAATCAGAGTTGGAAGGGACCGTGTAAGTCATGGAGTCAAAAAAACCACCCGCCCAAGCGGGAGACCCTACACCATTTCTGACAAATGGCATTCCAATCTCTTCTTGAAAATCTCAACTGATGGCGCTCCCACAACTTCCGAGGGCAAGCTGTTCCATTAGTTGATTGTTCTCACTGTCAGAAAGTTTCTCCTTGTTTCCAGGTTAAATCTCTTCTTGTTCAGTTTCCATCCATTATTCCTTGTCTGGCCTACAGGAGCTTTAGAAAATAGCTTGACCCCTTCCTCCCTGTGGCAGCCTTCAAATATTGAAAGACTGGTATCATGTCTCCCCTGGTCCTTCTCTTTACTAGAATAGCCAAGCCCAGTTCCTGCAACCATTTGTTGTATGTTTTAGACTCCAGTCCCCTAATCATCCTGATCGTTCTACTCTGTACTTTTTCTAGAGTCTCAACATCTTTTTTATAATGTGGTGACCAAAACTGGATGCAGTACTCTAAGTGTGGTCTTACTAAGGCTTTATAGAGTGGTATTAGTACTTCTCTTGATCTTGACTGTATCCCTCTGTTAATACACTTAGGATTACATTAGCTTTTTTGGCTGCTGCTGCACACACCTGGCTCATATTTAGCTGGTTGTCCACTAAGACTCCAAGATCCCTCTCACAGTTACTTCTATTGAGCCTGATTTCACCCAGGCTGTATTTTCTTGCCTAAGTGTAGGACTTTACTTTTCTCTATATTGAATTTCATTTTATTAGATATGGCCCAGTGTTCTAGTCTGTCAAGATTCATCTGGATCTTGAGCCTATCTTCTTGGGTGCTAGCTATTCCTGCCAGCTTAGTATCATCTGCAAATTTGGTAAGTTCCCCTTCTATTCCCTCATCTAGGTCGTTAATGAAGATATTGAAGAGTACTGGGCCTAAGATGGAACCTTGTGGCACCCCACTGCTTACTTCCCTCCATGTAGACTTAGACCCATTAAGGACTACTCATTGAGTACAGTTTGCCAGCCAGTTGCGAATCCATCTAGTGGTGGTGCTATCTATTCCACCTTTTTCTAGCTTACTAAGAAGTAGGTTGTGGTCTACTTTATCGAATGCCTTGCTGAAATCTAAATATATTATGTCCACAATATTTTGCTGGTCTACTAATTTAGTCATTGTGTTGAAGAATGAAATAAGATTGGTTTGGCATGATCTGTTTTTAACAAACCCGTGCTGACTGCAAGTTACTACTTTACTTGTTTCTAGATGTTGGCAGATCTGTTTTTTTATTATCTTTCCCAGTATCTTCCCGGGTATTGATGTTAGGCTGATTGGTCTATAGTTTCCTGGGTCTGTTTTTTTCCCTTTTTTGAAGATGAGAACCACATCAGCTCTTTTTCAGTCTTCTGGTAGTTCTCCAGTGCTCCAGGATTTTTGAAAGATATGGTGCAGTGGTTCTGAGATGACCTCTGCCAGCTCCTTTAAAACTCTGGGATGTAATCCATCAGGCCCCGGTGATTTGTTTTCATCAAGATCAGACAGGTGTTCTCTTACTATTTTTTTGCTTATTTTAACTTTTATTTCTGGTCTGTCTTTTACAGTTATGTTTTGGGTGGGTTGAGCTATAGTTTCTTTTTGCGTGAAGACAGATGCAAAGAATGATTTAAGCAGTTCTGCTTTCTCTCTGTTGCCTGTTACTTCCTTGCCATCTTCTCTCTTTAGTGGACCGACTGTTTCCTTGATTTTTTTTCTTGTTATTTATATGTTGGAAGAAACTTTTTTTTATTATCTTTGACTTTTATTGCAAGTCTTTGTTCGTTCTGAGTCTTTGCTATCCTGACTTCGTCTTTGCAGATTCTGGCTATCTGCTGATATTCTGCTTTAGTTGTATGTCCTTCTTTCCATTTTTTGTACTTGTCCTTTTTTTTTCTTTCAGTTTGCCAGAGAGATCTTTGTGCAGCCATGCTGGTTTCTTCTTGGATTTCTTGTTTTTCTTTCTCGGTGGCATTGTGCTGGTCTGGGCTTCTATGATCATATTTTTAAGAGTTTCCCAAGATTCTTGAGTTGTTTTCCCCTTTAGGATTTTCATCCATGGAATCTTTCCCAAGTTCTCTCTGAGTTTATTGAAATCAGCTCTTTTAAAAACCAACACTCTGGTGGAGGAAGATACTTAATATATTGAATGACTCCTCTCATCCGGGACATCAGCTCTTTGAACTATTACCATCGAGAAGGATATTTAGGGTATTAAGAACAAGGAAGACCAGATTTAAGAACAGTTTTTATCCAAGTGCAGTTTTGAGTTTGAATGCAGGGTCATAAGATTTTTGGGGAATTTAAATGGCTGAGAGTAATGGGGTATTTACATTTTTAAATTGCATAGAGATTATTGTATGGTTGGTTGTGTTTAGTTCAATTTTTTTTCTTTTAGTGGTGTTTGTCCAGTTTTACTTTGTGGAAGAGCACCTCATTTCGTTGCACCCGCTAGCGAGTGTAATGACAAATAAATTCTTATGTCTTATGTCTTATGTCATTATGTTTTGTTGCTTGTGTTTGTGTTATGTTGAATTCTAGTATGACATGGTCACTTTCACCCAAGGTTCCTGCAGTTTCAACTCCCTCTATCACTTCTTCTCTGTTTGTAAGAATTAAGTCCAGTATGGCTGTCCCTCTAGTTTCACCCTCTGCCTTTTGGACAACAAAATTGTCAGCTAGGTTGGTTAGGAACTTATTTGATTTCTCACTTGGTGCAGAATTAGTTTTCCAGTTGATATCAGGATAATTGAAGTCTCCCATTACTATTGTGTGTTTCCTGCATATGTTTGTTAGTTGGCTGGCAAAAAGGACATCTATTTTTTCTGCTTGATTGGGTGGCCTATAATATACACCTATGGCCATGTCATTCTTTTTTTCTTTTATATTGACCCATATGCATTCTAGGAGGTTTTCATTTTTGGTTTCATACATTTCTGTAGCAATATAGTGGTCCTTTACATACAGTGCAACTCCACCTCCTCTTTAATGGGATCTGTTTTTTTTTAATAGTTTGTATCCTTCTATAGTCATGGGTTTTAATTCCAACAAGTTTATGTTCTTCCAACTATATCATATTTACCTTCATGTATTCGTAGTTCAAGTTCACCCTGTTTGTTCCCCAGACTTTGTGCATTTGTATATAGGCACTTGAGATCTTTATGTCTGACACTGTGTTTACTGTCTACATAACCTGTGTTGTTCCTGCCTGTCCCTACTTTCTTGCCACCTGTTTGGTATGGCACTCACTATTAAATGCTTGGTTTTGGTTGGCATCAAGGTTGATAATCTTACCTGCACAAACATCTATTTTGCATGCACTGGTATCCTTATTAGTTTTAGGTTGCTAGTTTTAGGTTGTTTATTAGTTTTAGGTTAACATGTCTCTACAAGAGGCAGATATAATGGTTTGTACCACGACATTCTGAACCATTCTGATGAAATTTTCAGATACACTTCAAGCGAGGCCTACGTAGAGTGCTTTGCAATAATCCAACTATGAATGACTACAGCATGAACGATCATGTGTATGGGCCGTTGGTCCAGGAAATGTAAGATTTTGTATAAATATTATCAGAGCTGTATTAAATAATAGACAATGGCATGCATCATCTCCTTTTCCTTTTTACTCTCCTTTTTGCTTTCTCTTCATCTGTTTAATCAGATGAAAAGAGAGAGACTATGATGTCTATTTCTGAAGAGACTCCATTCTTTCTTAAGTTTTAGAACTGTGTTTCATGTTTCTAGGTTTAAAATGGTGTCTTGCTTGATGATATCTATTCAGAGTCATTCTTGCTTATTTCATTTTATAATATCTTCAACCATTTCTACCATGTGATTTTTCTAAAGAATTTGAATGCATGATGTATTCAAAATAAGCCTTATAAATTTTGTTTCCTTAGATTGTAATCCAGATAATTTTATTTTTACAGTAGAAGTCCATGACAGTCACCTAATTAATACAGATCAAGATGGTCATGTTAAATCAGAGTTATTTTTTGTATCATGTACAAGTTCCTTCCAACTCTGTTATTCTGTATCTCATAGTCTTACCTAAGAGACCACCAGAATTAAAATGAAATATATCTCTTGGCATCTCCACATTTTGGAATACAAATCCCATGGACATTTGTCATTAGTCATAAAATACAATCTATCTAGTTTTATTTTTAAAAGAGCAATAGATATCTATGGTATTATGTCATTTCCCCCCAGTAAGTTAGGTAATTCTGGAAATTATTGGTTACTTTAATGAATCTTAACAGTAAGATTTAGAATTAAATATGTCAGAGATTTAGTATAGATATAGTTAATATTCAGAAATATTCCAGTAAGTGAATGATTGTAATGAGTGTTTTATCACTGCATCCTTAAAATATGACACATTCGAATGCTATGCTTGGCATTGCCACACAGAAATAAATCCTAACTCAATCAAGTGCAATAAATGTGTTTAAAACTGTAGAGTGATCAAAATTGTTCTTCACAATTATTTGTTTTTATTGAACAATATAATATATTTCTGTTTTTATTCCATTTTCTGAAATACACCCTGACTACCTGAACCCACTTAGCTTAGTTACTTAGCCCACCGTAAGGTAGAACAATGTCATAAAATATAGAGTAAAGCAGTCATAAGTTAAAACATAGTTGCTGAACCTAGCTAGAACCCATTCAAAGTCTAGCAAGTCTTTTTCATCAGATCACCAATTGAAGTCATGATTATTAATTCATGCAGGTACATGAATGTGTATGACAAGTTATTATGTCAGGTCTCAGAAAAATAAACTATTAGAACTTTGCTTTCATTTTGATGTTTCTCCTTCCAACTTTAGCTACTTTGTAAGATAGTCTGATTTATAGCCGGTTCCCAATTGTGTCAGCTAGCACTAGTTATCTGGAAGAGGAAAATGACCAAATAAAAACATAACATTATTCCTGTTCATTTTACCTCTGAGCTGCTTAACGGTAGACTATAAAGCAACTTACTCTGGCTCTGAAGATACCAGTCATAGTTGCAAGAAAATTGTAAGAAGACAAAAAAAAAATAGACCACATTAGCATTATTGTTAAACACCATCCATGTATATCCTGATTACTCCAATTGCTTTGTCTCTACAAAAGTGAAATGGCAAAAGCAACTTAAAGAAAAGTGTGTGTGTGTGTGTGTGTGTGTGTGTGTGTGTGTGTGTATGAGTCTGTGTTTGTATATGTTCATTGGAGTGTGTTATCACTACTAGTCTTTTATTTAGGTATAGGGTCTTCTGCTTGAGCAGGCGGCTGGACTAGAAGATCTTCAAAGTCCCTTCCAACCTTATTATTCTATGTTGTATAAATACTTATCAGTGATTTCAACTTTAGCAAGTAGAATTTTCCTTAGAGATGAATTGTTATATTTATTATATTAATAGATCTTTGGAAACACATAATACTACAAGTGTATAAATATAAAATCCAAAGATATGTCACGTCAGCAAGTTGAGTCTCAAGTTGCAAGTTTATATCAAGTTGCTTCTTAACCACCATTAAAAGTACCTGCAATTGCCTTTAGAATATTTACAAGCAACCTATACCTTTTGAGAGCCTTCTCATTAATGAGATGGGACAGAAAGCTATCCTTTATCTCTGTGCTCTACTATAAACTAAAATACATGAAATATAAACACATCATTTACAGAAATTACCATTGCTTCTTCCTCATCCATGCAATTGCTTTGTCATACTTTCTTCCTGAACCAAAGTTTCTTGGGATTCTGACAAGAACTTGTTCTTAAATTGGAACCTGGATCTCTGCTGACTTAAGTTACATCAAATAAGGTTAAACCTTAGGACTTTATGTTTACAAAACATTTCTTAGATTCTGCCATGCATAGTTAAAATAGTAACATTATACTTATATTATGTTCTTTGGAGCACATAGTATTTGGACTATTATTTTGGTATATGGTTTTTCTTCAAGGGAAACAATAGTGTGGGGTCCTTGGTGATCTTTGAGCTTGGTTTTCTTACAAACCTTTCATTACCAAAATAGGTAACAACATCTGTGCATATTGACTTCTATCAGAAACAATAGTAATAACATTATCTTGTGGCATAAATGGATGTGACAAAATTGTGTAATGTCCCTGCACTGAAGGGAGACCAACTGGAAACTAGAGAGAGACATAGCAGATACAAGAGCAATAAATAAATACAATCTTCTTCTAAATATTTTTGCACAACCTGTTCCTTTTACATTCTCATGCCTGATTAATGAATATCTCTGCTCATGGAGATTACTAGATTAATATGCTTAGGAGAATGATTACTCCCCACCTTCATTCACTATTTATAGTACTACAAAATTTATTCTTAATATGTGTTTTTATGCTTTGCTGAGTCTGATAAACAGATATGAAGTGACTGGGCATCTGCAACTGGTAGATTGACAAATTATTTCAATAAAAGTGCTACATTTCAATTGTTAAATGTGGTAACTCTCTAGTTAACTGAAGAAATCAACAACAACAACACCACATTTGGTACAGAACTATAGAAAAAGGATAACCAGTGTTTATGCTACAATATTTTTGTAACTCATCAACAGAATTAGCACTAGCTACAAGGTTAAGGACTAGAAAGCACCATAAGAGCTTAACAAACTATCCTGGGGTCAAAAGAAAGTCATATATTATTAAACCATAATAACAAGTATACATGATATTCCCTTCTGAATTTCTCTGCACTAAGAACTACATTTATTAACACTTTCTGTTTATGCTGGCTGCCTGACATGGCCTATAAGGAATAATAGAATACTTGTAGGAGTTATCCATTGAGTCTTAACCCTTTAGATGCAATCACATAAGATGTAGTTTAATGGTGCTTCGATATATCAGGAAAATCTTTTTCATAAACCCTTTATATTTCACAATATGTTAATTAGAGTTGATCAAAATTGCTTTAGGCTGGAATGCAATTTGCCTGATTTCTAATACATACAAAATCCTCTTGATATCTCAAGTAACAAAATCTAATTAATTAGCTATAAATAAGTTTTAAAAATGTTAAAAGTATGACACACACACAGACACAGACACACGCACACGCACACACACACACACATATATAAATCCTTGACATTTATCTGAAAATTTCCAATAGGAAAAACAAATGTAAGTAATTAAATAATGTTTTTTTATTAAAATGGGTGTTAAAATTGCTCATTTGGGAATATTTAGAATCAGAATCTCCAGAACAAAGCTATGATTTCTGAAAAAAGAAAATGCATTATTAGTTCTAAAAATTATAGTTCATATAATGAATATTGTGTTTGTTCAGGAAAACATTTATAACACCAATTAACTGTGTCACAAAGAGGAAATGATTTTGTGATCAACACTTGCATTTAATTACCAAGTAATTTTTTTTATTTTCACATCAGTATGATTCTGTGCTAAATAATGTGAGATATCTTCTCATATTATTATGGTTTCCCTGAGAACATGAAGCACCTCTTCATGATATACAAAACCATGCAGTTGGTGCTCAATATATTATTAAACAAAAAATTAAGTATAAAATTATGTTCAATAATTTTGAAAATATGAGAATTTTAACATCAAGCTGAATGTTAGAATCTTCATTATTTTATTTAGAATACAAAAGAAATTATGAGGGAGAGGATGAGTGGAACTGGGAATGAGGAGCAGTGGTAAGAGAAGGGGGGACAGGGAATAAAAAATATAGATAAATATTAGTTTCTAACTTTCTCCTTTTTGTACTTCAACTGTACAAAACATTTATAGACATTTAACTTTCAAATCTTTAGTCAGTTTTTTCTTCTTAAAAACCATGTTCTACATCGTAGGTGTCAAACTCACAGAATCACGTTGTTGTCATGTGATGTATCATGAGGGTTTTTCCTTTTACAGCTGGGTGGACGTGACTTGCACATGACTTATCCAGCTGGCTTGCACATGACTTATCCAGCCAGTGGGCCACCAGATTGACACCCCTGCTCTACATAGCTATATTTGTCTTGTTGCATAATGTATAGTACATAATATGTATGAAAAACGTTCTTGCTTAAATTTGGTTAAACCTTTATTGTGAATATTGACTGTTATTTTTGTCATTATTAGATATTATCCAAATTTAAATCCTCAGTCTGACATCATTGGTAACATATTGCCTGTGCAAAATTGATCCTTGTGTCTGTAAACATATATTTTAGTAAATTGTAATTTTTTTAATGAATAGGTTTTAGAATTATCATAATAAGAATGTTGATTTCATTTCAACCGTTATTTCTAAAATATTCTGAGCAGTGCTGTTTTTCTTTCCAGTATTTATCTTTTAAAATTCTTTTATATATCAACCACATATGGTAAAATGTTCCTTCTGTCTCATGCTATTTCCAATATGTATAACTATTTGATTTGTCTATCTTGCATAATTGTACACCATCTACAAAGCATTTTATACCAGTTTTCTCTGAAGTTGTACCTTGGGGTAAAATGTATAGATTATTCCCATTGTTGTATTGCCTCTTAATTGTATTGTCTCTTAAAATTTTGCATCTATTTTATCATGAATTTTTTAAATTTCTTCTGTCTTTACATCCTATCTGATTAACAGTTTGTGTGTGTGTGTGTGTGTGTTTATGTATGCATGCCCTAATAGGTGGTCTTAATTCTGTATGAGCCTTTCAAAAAAAATTCTTAAAATCCTAAGAAAATACCTAATTTTTTAAGGTCAGTTTTTATTCTTCCATTGGTATGTAGATACATCAATCAAGTACCGTAGTTCTTGATCTAGGTAGTTTATTCATAGAGTTACTGCATTTTCCTTAAAGATTCATTACAGTCTCAGGTCTAGTGTTAATCTCCCATTAGAATAATTCTTTTTAAAAATGATTTCATGCATAATGCATGGTAGTGAGGGTTGTAATGCCATGGGAAAAGTTAAAGTATCTGGATATCTACAAATTCATGAGGAAGGTTGTGGGAAATATTATATCAATAAAATATATTTTGTTTTATACTATCTCCATTTTCTTTTAAACATTAAAAATTCCATGATGGACTGAAAGTCAGTGTCTCTGCTAGATAATTGACAGTCAAGCTGAAGCTAATTTAATCAAGTAAAAATAGAAAACAAGGGACAAACTTTTACTCAAACCTCCTTAAATCCCCAAATAAGTTGCCCAGACCTAATCCACATAGCAAAGGAGAAAGTCTGTAAACACAAATAGAGTTAATTAAAACAGTCTCACAATGGAACTGCATGTTCACAAGAATAAATATCATAGATGACATGTACCTACACCCATACCCACACCTCTCAAGGATCACCATAGAAGCAGCACATACACATTTCATATCCAGGACAAGCTTTTCGATTAAACAATACCTCTGTACCCCATTTCCTCTGCAGCTGGCCTCATAGGCAAACCTTTTTGCTTTGGGGAATAAATAATTCCCCTTTCCTCACAGCTGCCTAGATTTCATTTTTATTTATTCTTGTGCAACCCCAGCTTGAGTTGGAACCCCAAATTATTCTTCTAACAAGGTCTTTAAAATAATAATAATAATAATGGACTGCAGTGAACAATATTTAATATAGCCAAAGGGGCCTACAGAACATTTGTGCATGAATACAACTTTCATATTAGAAAAATAAAATACTGTACAATGGGTCAGCATAGTTACTTGGATTGTAGACATCCAGACAATTACTAGATGGAAGTAAAGAGTAATATATCTCTCTTTGCCTACTGTGAATTCTGTTATTTTATAAAGAAAATAAATATGCTCAAAAGTTGTATGTCTTTTGGCAGTACAGAAACAACTTAGCAGGTTTATGTGGTTTGCAACTCCACTAAAAATTATGAAGACAAGCAATATGATGTTATCTGAAGCCTGAACTTAAGAAAGCAAATAATGAGAATGGTTGAACATTTTTTTTATCATACCATAGGACCACCAAAAGAGATTTTACACTGAAGACAAGAAATATATATCATAAAAATATTTTGCCTGTTAGCAATATATTTATTTTCTACAGTACATTTATAAGAGGAATGCACTTATGTCTCAGCTCTTTAAAAAGTTTTGAATGTTTTCTGAAGGTACTTAGAAGTGCTATTTTTATATATTGCCTAGCGAAGTTAAGCTATATTTTCTGTTCTTCTGAATCCTGAAATTCTGAAGAATTACAGTCTGTCACTTTTTGTATGATAGGGACCAGCTACTAAATAAAAACAGTTTGGAGCTATAGAAAGACTACTAGTTGTCAACTTTGGAAGGAATGGACTTTGATTAGAATTTTATTACATAAGTAAAGTCAATCTATAATTCACAAAAAGGACAAATAAATAAAATAAAAATTAACAAAACTTTGTGAGCTATAGAATGGTATGATACAAGGATGTCACTTGTCACTGTTATTATGTTCATCTTAGCTCTGGAAGTATTGGATAGACACATAAGATAAGACAAAAAATGCTGGAGTGAAGGGAGACATAAAATATGGGCATTTTCCAATGAATAGGTGATAATTCAGGAAAATCATTGAAAGGAATAGAAATATTAATGGAAAAATTAAAGGATTTGATGAATTCAGTGTATTTAGATTAAAAATGAATAATGACAGAACAATTTTAATAAAAATATGAAGATGAAAGAGCAAAGAGATCTGTTGGTGAAAATACTAGATTGAGAGAAAAGTGAAATATTTGGATATTACTATGACTTATGCTAATTGTATGTTATTTCAGAACAATTACATTAAAACAGAGTTAAATTAAGAAAATTGGAGAAAATTGGAGAAATTACAATTGTCATTGTTGAATCTCTGTGATAAAAATGAACGTATGGTTTTGTTTAAACAATATCTGTTTTGACAACTGATGTATCATTCAAACAATTGCAAAAAGATATATCTCATTTTGAATGACAGTAGAAAAGGTCAAGGGTTAAATATAAAATCCTCCAAGATGTAAAGGTATGAGGGACATTGAGACCAACTGATTTGAAATTGAATCTTGAAGCCTGAAAATAAGAGAAAAAGTGAATTTTAGAACTTGGAGAGCATGACCTAAGGTTTGGATGACAGGGCTTTTTATGATGTAATAAAGTTAAGGTTAATGTAGCTTGTAATTGCTAAAATGTATAAACATTTTTTGAAATGAAAGAACAAATGGAAAAGTATATGATAAAATGGGATAAAAACTTTGGATGGGAGGACAATCTGGCTGCAATTTCTTTCGCTCTTTTGATCACCAAGGTTGGTTTATCTGATTTGGATGGCTAAGCAGGTGTCCTCTTTTTCTTCCCCTATTCCATGTACATCCCTCTTGAAGCTGCATACTAGGTAGAAAAGGAAGACCATTCTGAATAGAGGGAGTGCACCAATCTTGGATGATGAATCAATATACTGACGGAACAAAGGAAAACATGTGGCTAAAAAGGATTGAAATTTACATTATATTAGGCAAAGAGCCTTCTACTATTTTATCTACCACCCTCAAACATGAGACAAACTAAGAGAGTCATGCTGGGTCAGATGTTACTTGGATTAGATCAGATGTTGAAGAACTAAGACAATTTAACAATAGTGTGCTCCTGTAACTAACCATACTGGAATGGGACAAGAGATTGGAACTGGTAAAACGCTTAATGCAACAGCAGACCTAGTGAAAGGGGATATATGAAAATGTATGAGTAACTATGGATAGATAGAAGATTTGCATCTACATTGAGAACAATTAGTTGTCCAGCACTTCAGGAATAAAGAGAGAGCTGCTCTCACGCAACTTGATATGCACAAATACATACCAGACTCAAGAAGACTTTAAACAAAAACCAAATGTACAGCCAACACTTGAAGCTGGTATGTCACTACCAGCATTACAGAGCACAACAGTTGATAAGAGGTATAAGATCATGGATAAATTAGGTACAATGAATTCTTCAGGTTAGTTATCAAGGATTAATGGAGATGTATCAACAGATAGCATGCTACAAAATTCTAATAGAGTCTTCTTGACAATCCTTACTACCACCATAACAGTGAATTGATATATGCTACAACTGCTGAAGATACTTAACTACACAATCAAGAACAGCAGAAGGTAAAGATCAAGGCAACTTGGGAGAGATTAGTCAGCTGGTGTAATTATAGAAGACTGTGTGTGAAGATTAAGGATTAAGGATAAAACTTTGTTACTGAAAAATATGAAGGCTGAAAGCCTACAGCCTCCTAAACAAATACTTACAGCAATTACTACTAAGATATACACTAGAGCACAGGTGTCAAACGCACCACATCATGTTGCCATCAGATGATGTTTTGTGACATTTGTTCCCTTTGTGGAGCTGGGGTGGGCGTGGCCTGTGCGTGACGCATCCAGCTCAAGGGCTCCAGTTTGATACCCCTGCACTAGTGAAGTAGTGTACCTTCTTAGAAGTCAAGAAGACAAATCCATGTTCTCCAAAGAACCAACTTTTATGTAGTCCCAACTGCAGTACAACAGCACAGTAACAGTGGAGCCATTGACAACAAAAGCTGAACAATATTGAAAGGACATATGGGAGAAAAAGAGGACACACAACACCATCATACATGGATGACATCAAGCTGTATGCTAAGAAATTATATTCTATTAAAGATTCTAACCACTTGATTATTTTACATTTCTTTATAGTACAAATAATGTTATAAAGTACTTCGTCTTTCCATAGCAATGTTATTTTCGATATTGCAAATATGAAATATACATTTAATCATATCAGCAGATGCTATTATATATCATGTATAAATATAATAATAGTTCTTATTTAGGTTTACTCAGTTTGTATCAATTATAATCAGAATTACAGATTTGATGAGATTAAGGTCTTTTGGGTTGTGGTTGATTGATTGTTTCTACTTTTTTTAACAGAGATTTTTATATGTTATCTTTATATGCATGTATGTTATATTCATATATAATTTGGCTCCTAGACTCTAGAATAGGTGTGGACAAAATACATTGTGCTTTCTCTATATTGTTAATGTATGTTCTTAATATGCATCAGAAATTAGTATTGGAGCTTTGTCATGATCATCACAGCATACAACCAATCTGGGCAGATGGATGAGGGTAGAGATGAGATGAAAGAATAAATAAAAGTGATTTGGTGATACTGATACCCAATAATTAGGCAGAATGTTGTTTATTTGGTGAATACCTTTGTAGAAATAGATATGTTTCATTAAAATAATTGGTTTAAGCATAACTTATTATGGATTATTATTTATCTAAGTGCTAGAGCCCACTGTAGCTACATAGCCAAAAAGGCATTAAAAGTTGTTAACCTAATCCTGCATAGCTTTTTCTCTTGTAATATCACACTACTAACTAGAGCATACAAAACATTTGCTAGACTTATACTTGAATACAGCTCATCAATTTGGAACCCATATCATGTATCTGATATTAACACAGTTGAGAAAGTCCAGAAATATTTCACAAGTAGAGTTCACCACTCCTCTACGCATTGCAGAATACCTTATGCTACCAGACTTGAAACTCTAGACCTAGAAAACCTAGAATTATGCCGCCTTCGGTCCGATATAAATATAGTATATAAAATCATATATTGCAATGTCCTACCTGAAAATGATTACTTCAGCTTCAACCATAACAATAGAAGAGCACACAACAGATACAAACTCAAGGTTAACCGCACCAAACTTGATTGCAGGAAATACGACTTCAGCAACAGAGTGGTCAATGTTTGGAATACTCTATCTGGCTCTGTGGTTTCTTGCCCAAACCCCAAAAACTTTAACCTTAGACTGTCTCCTATTGACTTCACCCCTTCCCTAAGAGGCCTGTAGGGGGCATGCATAATCGCACCAATCATACCTACCGTCCCTGTCCTATTGTTTCTTTTTATGTTTCTTATACGTATCCATCTCATGTATTCATAACTATGTTTATACTTATATCTGTTATGGTGTAAGCGATTGACAAATCAAATAAATAAATAAATTACTTAGTTCACTCGCACATGGCAAAGAAAGGAATCCAAAAGATGAAAGCTGACATAAAAATATTTTTTCTGTGAATTAGTCAGAGATAAGTCTCTGAAAAGAGAGTTCAGAATGCCATTTTCTGACAATGAGAGAACAATATCCACATTCTGACTAGATAACTGGCATACCAAGATTAAAGAGGGCACACAAAGCCTTTGGACAAATGACTGTAATTACTGGAAAATAAACAAAAGTGGTAGCTTGTAAATCAGTGTTGTACAAGGCAATTTGACCAAGCAATTGGCTGATTATAAAGGATCCAAACAAAGGATCTCAGCAGTCTTTCTATCCAGATAAAGAACTTCAACCCGCCTGCCCCTCAACAATTAGAATGGATGTTCAGCCAGTTTGGATTGCTTAGGTAAGTGAATGGATGATGGTTTCAAGAGTTGAAATGTGAGCAATACATGTTCTTATACAATAAAGCCTAGCTGTGCTTGTAATTGTGTGTGTTTATAGTTTGCTAATAGTTCTTAGCTGCTTTTTTAATTATCTGCAAATTACGAAGAAGAAAAAATAGAAAAATAAGTCTGAGTTTGTATGCTTCTTTTTTCTAGGTACAACAAGCCTCTCCCTTTACCAGTTGTGCAAGATTAGTGAAATAGTGAAGCGAGCACAGCAACAACTGCATTTTCTGTGTTGTTTGAGAAGAGAACATCTTCCTTCCCCTGTCCTTACTCTGTTGAGAGACAATTGAAAGCATCCTGTCGTATTGTACTACTTTAGTTTAGAAATATTACTGCTTTGAACAGAAAGGCTATGTAGAGAGTGGTGAGGATGGCAGAAAAGATTATTGGAAGTTCACTTCCTTCTATCCAGGACTTGGCATATAAGCACTGCTTGACCAAGGTCCATAATATTGTCATTACATATTTTCCCCATGACTGGTTGTCATTGTTGCCTTCTGAAAGAAGGTTTTGTGGTTTTCAAAGCAGAACAACAAAGTTATGTAACAGCTTTGTTCCTATAGTGTCAACTTTGTTAACTCTCAAGACTCTTTTTTCCGCTATGTATTCAAAGTGAACTGTGATTAATATATGTTTCGGTGTCATTTTTTTTATAACTCAGCATTTTTGGAGCTGCTGCTATTATTATTCTTGGGTTGGTGACATTATTTTGTGGGTGACAATAAAGTTATCTTATCTTTACCAGAATTGTGCAAGATTAGCTTCTTATAGATAGTTAATCAGAGCCATGTTGTATCTGTACTGTGACTTCTTGATCTGTATATGGGTTTCAAATGAGGATAATGAGATATTCTGAAATTCCCATTTTTTTCTAAGCATATTCCAAAGCCTGATGTGTTCAACACAATTAAAGGCCTTTCTGTAATTAATAAAACACATAGTTAATTCTTGTTTGTATTCTTTGGCTTTCCTAATTATACAGCATGCATCAGCAATATCTCTTGTGTTCCTTGGTGTTTTTTAAATACTGTCTGAACATTGGACATCCTTTATTTCCATGTAGGATTCCAACTTGCATTGAATTATCTAAGATAGCATACTAGCATGTGAAATTAAGGATTTTATACTGTGTGAATACTTTGATAACCTCCTTTTTGGTATTGAGTTTAGATTGAGCTCCTCCAATTTGTTGGCCCCTGTAAAATTCTCCAGATTTGCCAGTATTTGGTTAGAATATTAACTGCTTCTTCTTCTGTTGTTATAAATTCTGACTTTATAGCAATTTAACTTCATCTTGTAATAGCAGAGATTCTTGTGAGTATGACATATCTTCTAAGAATCTTGGTTATTGATATCTGTACTGTATAGAATTTAAGTATGTTGCTTATTGTATGATTTTCTTAAAATGCATTACTACCTTTTCATTGGCATCCTTTAGTATACCACTTTGAGATTGGAAATCCTTTTGAATTTGGAAATCTTTTAAAATGCTTTCCTTGTTTTTCCATGCCTGTTTCCATCTTAAATGTTTTTACAGATGTAACACTGTTTCTTGTAGAAACAATAGAAGCAGTAGAAACAGTAGAAGTGGCCTGGGGCGAGCGCACACACACACTCCCCCACCACGAGGCCGCTTCTATCAGCCGATCGAAAGCTCCCTTGAAGACAGAGTCGCCAGCCGCTTCGGGGCATGGTGTGGCTGCCCCTGTCCCCTCGGCTTTAGGGCAGTTTCTTTTGGTCGATAGAAGCTCCCAAGTGCAGTCACCAGCCACTTCAATTGGCCGGTAGAAGCGGCCTGGGGTGAGCGCACACACACACTCCCCTCGCCGCGAGGCCGCTTCTACCGGCCGATTGAAGTGGCTGGTGACTTCACTTGGGAGTTTCCATTGCCCGAAAGAGACTGCCCTAAAGGCAAGGGGACAGGGGCAGCCACGCCACGCCCCGAAGCAGCTGGGGACTCTGTCTTCAAGGGAGCTTTCGATCGGCTGATAGAAGCAGCCTCGCAGTGAGGGGAGTGTGTGTGTGTGCTCGCCCCGAGGCTGCTTCTACCGGCCGATCAAAGTGGCTGGTGACTCTGTCTTCAAGGGAGCTTCTATCGGCTATCAGGGTATTCTAGCCTAGGCTACCTGCAGGGCACTCCTAAAGGCAAGTTTTCTCCCCCCCACCCCCACCCTTTCCCCCCATTTCTCTTCACCTCGTGTAGTTCTAACGAACGATGTGAGAAATGGCGGGGAAACGCATGGTTTTAATAGGCCTAAATTTTGGGGGCGGGGCTTAATTTCACCTCATGCCTAGAAATCATGCTGGGCCTTCCTATTGGTGGAGGCTGTATTGTTGGAGAAACACGGTAGTTTAATTTCTAATAAATATCCATACAATTTTTAATCACCTTTTCATCAATACCTGTCAAAATCTTATCTAAGTCAGTCAGTTTATCATAGAAACCTTCTGTTTTAGAATCTTTATCATACCTTGAATGTATTTGCGCATATGAAAACCAATTCATCTTTATACCTTGTTCCTCTAGTTTTTGTATAGATTTAAGTTCACCCTTTTCATTCAATATTTCACCATATCTAATTGTTTGTTCCTTTTGTATATTATAGGATAAGAAAATGCTTCAATAGTCGATAGCCAGACTGGAATTTTCAAATAACATTGTCTTTTAATCTTCTCCCAATTTAACCACAGAGACTCCCGTATATAATGTCTTCTAAAGTACCCCTGTGTTTTAGTTCCTTTATACCATAAAAAAGCATGCCACCCCAACAACAGGTCATGTCCTTCTAATGCTAACAGTCTAGTATTTCTTAATGTTATCCATTCCTTAACCCACATCAAATTTGTAGCTTGGTAATACAACTCCCAATTAGGCAAACCAAATCCTCCTCTTATTCTAGCATCTTGCAAAAGTTTTAACTTTATTCTCTCTTCCTTACCTTGCCATATATATTTCAACACAATTTTATTTAAATCTTCAAAGTAGTCTTTTCCAAGCCTAATTGGAATTGTTTGAAACAAATATAAAATTCTGGGTAATATATTCATCTTGATTGTTGATATTCTCCCTATTAATGACAGTTGTAAATTTTCCCATTTCACCAAAGCTAGCGCTATCTGCTGTTTAAGTTTAATATAATTATTCTCTTTTAGTGTACTGCATCTTGTTGTCAAGTATATCCCCAAGTACTTGATCTTATTTGTGACCTGAATTTTCAATAGGTCTGCCAATTCTTCCTTTTGTCTTGATAGCATATTCTTTGTCAAGATCTTTGTCTTATCTTTATTTCTTTTCAAATCAGCCACCTTTCCATACGTCTCTATCTTTTCTATCAATTTTGATGCTGTTTCTAGTGGGTCTTCTAAGATAAAAACCAGATCATCTGCAAATGCTTGCAACTTAAATTCTTCCTTTTTAATTTTCATCCCTTTTATATTCTTTTATCTCTAATATTTCTATTTAGCACTTCCAAAGTTAACACAAACAACAGAGGTGATAGTGGGCACCCTTGTCTTGTTCCTTTTCTTATATCGATAGATTCTGTCAGTTCTCCCTCTATCATTACCTTTACCATCTGCTTATGATATATAGCTTCTATTGCTTGAATACATTTTCTAGCAAAGCCCGTCTGTTCCAGCAGTAATAACATGAATCGCCAATTCACATTATCAATGCCTTCTGTGCATCTAGAAATATCAAAGCCATTTGTTACCTCATAGTATTCCAAAGTGTCCAAGATTACTCTCATATTGTCTTTGATTTGTCTCTTTGGCAGAAATCCATTTTGGTCAAGATGAATAAAATTATTTAAATATTTTTAAGTCTTTCTGCCAATATTGAAGAAAAGATTTTATAATCTGCATTTAGTAGGGAGATAGGTCTATAGTTCTTGATTTGTAATGGATTGGTCTCCTCTTTTGGAACAAGTGTGATATAAGCTTCTGACCATGATTTAGGTATCCTCTTCTTTAACATAACTTCATTCATAACTTCTAGCAATGGAAAATTCAATGATTCTTGTAATGTTTTGTAAAATTCTGCCGGAAGTCCATCTGCGCCTAGTGCCTTTCCATTATTTTGTTTCCTAAGTGCTTCAGTTAACTCCATCATCGTTATATTGCTTTCTAACATCGTTTCAATCTCTTTAGGTATCTGGGGTAAATTAGCATTCTGTAAATACTGTTTAACTTTTTCCTCATCAATATTCTCTAATTTCCTACTAATTTTGAGCAATTCAAAATCTTCAGGTTCTTCTAGACCTTTATCCAATTGTGAAATAACCAATTGCAGTTCCAAATAAAAATAGTAGGAAAAAAGAAGCCAAATAGTAATAATAGTAATAATAATAATAATAAGAAAAAAATTTCTTCAGGTTCTTGTATACCTTAATCCAATCGGTTGGTTAGATAACAATAAAAATTCAAAAATGAATTTTTGAAGGAAAAGACCATAAACACACACAAAAAAGAAAAAGTTATAAAATCCTTAAAAAGGTGAAAAAGTGAAGAATAAAAGGCTAAAAAAAGAAAGGAAAAATTCTTCAGGTTCTTCAACACCTTAATCCAATTAAGAGGTCTCAAATATAAAAGGATGCATAAATATAAACCAAAAAGAAAAAAAAGAAAAAATCAATATGGAAGGTAGATGTAAAGACAAAAATACTAGAAAGGGAGAGAGAGAGAAAAGCTACTCCCTTAAAAAGAAAAAGAAAGGAAACATTAATACTAAAACTTTTCCTTTAAAATAAAAAGCACGCATAGAAATTTATCTTCCAAAGACAAGAAAAAACAAACAAAGACAAGTTCCAAAGAGCCAAAAATCCAAATAGCTATTACAAAAAAAAAGTAAACTGATGAGGAGGGGTAGCACAGCTTAGAAAAACTGAAAAGAGCACACTGCACTTTGTTGAATTATCCAAGGCTCTTGTTATAACTCTCTTCTCCAAAGACTTATCACCTTTTCTTTTCCTCTAAGCTTCAACACCAGACTCCAGCTGTTGATAGAAACGCAGAAGAGCACCTGCAATAATACTCTCCCATGCTCTTCCCTCTATCTTATGAAACAGGCAATGTCCTTGAAAAGAAGTCTCAGTTCTTTCTCAGCTTTGTCTGGTCAAAAGAGAGATAGAATATTTCCAAGCCTCTAGCTGGCAGTGTTACAAAGTTTCTTTAGCTTTCACTTTCCCCCTCCTTTTCCAAGTAAAATATAATAAGAATTAATTAAAAAAAGAAAAAACTAAAAAAAACTAAAAGGGAGTCTCTGGCTTAAAATATTATAAAGTCAAAAAGGAGAAAAGAATAGATAAAAAGAAGAAAAGAAAAAACCAGTCCAGTTTCAAAATATAAGATCATATATATATATATATATATATATATATATATATATATATATATATATATATATTATATATATATATATATATATATATATATATATATATATATATATATATATATATATATATATATATATATATATATATATATATATATTAGACAAAATCCATTCTGTCAATGATTCTTTCTTTTCTAGGGTGTCCTTTCAAATATATATATAAAGAAAAAGTTCTCACCAAACCGAATTGTTAATTTCCTTCCTAAGAGTTTGCCTATCTTGGCTTTGGCTTTTCTTTTCTTGGAAATTTGTACAATGTATTCTAATATCCTCTTTTTCCCCCCTGTTTCTTATTTTTGACAGTTTGTTTTCACATTCATCTTTAACAACTTTTCAATTTCATCTCATAGTTCCTTCAGTTCCCTTTTTATTGAGGTTCTGGACTTCAAAGAGATTCCTGATGTTTTACTTGAAAACGAAGCCTATATGCTCGAAAGCATATTGTGGAAAATAGTTATGTATCTTCTTCTTTGTCTTAAATTGGACTTGCACATGAGCAATTTGTAATCTGTTCAGTTTATTTATTTATTCAAATTTTATAGTTGCTTATCTCACCAAATGGCTCTGTACAGCTCATAATTCAGAAACATATATTACAATTAAAATCTTATGCTATAACTAAGCTTCTCTACCTCCTTTTAGTAATTATATAGTCAATTTAATTTCGATGTGTTCCATCTGGTGACATCCATGTGTACAGACATCTGTTTTAGATGTTTGAAGACAATGTTAGCTAAGAAGAAATCATTGGGGTGGCAGACATTGATAAGTCAGTCTCCTGCTTCATTTTTGCATTATAATTGATACAACCCAACTAATTTTTCCCCTTAATATTTTCAACATTGACACACTCCTAATCATAAGTGACACATCTTGCTTATGGTTCTGTGAATTTGAAATTGAACTTATCATAAAATCTATAATGATTTTATAAAATCTTTTGCATACAGAAAAAATAGATCTACAGAGGACGCTGTAGCCATCAGTCTTCACACTTCTCTGACTCATCTAGAACAGCGGGAGGGCTATATGAAGATGCTTTTTGTGGATTTTGGTTCTGCGTTTAACACAATTCTTCCACATAGACTAGTGTCTAAACTTCTGGACCTTGGGCTTTCTAATTCAATCTGCCTTTGGATTATGGATTTCCTGTCTGGCCTCTAACAGAGGGTCAGATTAGGTAATCATACCTCTTCAGCCCTTATTCTTAACACTGGTACACCACAGGGTTGCGTGTTGAGTCCCTTACTCTATACTCTTTATGTGCATGACTGCATTCCCATTCACGCTTATAATACTATTGCTAAATTTGCAGATGATACAACAGTAGTGGGACTTATCTCCGGGGGCGATGAGTCTGCCTACCAAGATGAGGTTGACTGGTTGCTTTCGTGGTGTGGAGATAATAACCTCAACAATAAGACCAAGGACCTTATAGTGGATTATAGAAGGAACAGATCAGACATCCAGCCCTTGCTTATAAATGGAGACCGAGTGGAGCAAGTGGCCAGTTTTAAGTTTCTGGGTGTTACCCTAAAAGAGGACTTGACCTGGGGTGCCCACATTGTAGCCCTGGTCAAAAGGGCCTCGCAGAGATTATATTACCTGAGACTTCTCAGAAAACAACAACTGAATGAAAAACTGCTGGTGACCTTCTAAGGCTGCACCATAGAGAGCATTTTAACATACTGCATCTCTGTATGGTTTGCCAATTGCACAGTGGCAGATAGGAAAGCACTCCAGAGGGTTAATGTCATTGCCCAGAAGATCATTGGTTGCCCTCTCCCTTTTTTGGAAGAGCTTTATAGTTCCCGTTGCCTTAAGAAAGTTCAAAACATTCTCAAAGATCTATCTCATCCTGGGAATCCTTTTTTTTGAACTATTACCATCTGGCAGATGGTGCAGAATAATAAAAACAAGGACAAATAGGCTGAAAAACAGCTTCTATCCCAGGGCAGTAGCTCTTTTGAATTCTGCTGTATAGTGTAGTGTTGGTGTGGTGTCGGGGGTTTCCAGTTCAATGTGTGAAAGGTGAAGGGTGTGTATTTGTATTTATTTTCATGGTCATGGTCATGATGTGCACTGAAGATGGTGTTTGATTTTGTTGTACAAGGTGCAATGACAATAAACTAAACTAAACTATAATACTCCTATTCTTCTGGATAATTGGTATATTAATTGGTCATCCATGGTCTAATTGATACTATTTGGCCATTGACTGTATTGTAGCAAACATGATCCATGTTATACCTTTCCTATCTATAAAAGTAACATCCTTCTTCCTTGCTTTTCACATTCTATGTAGTAAAAAGCTTCTGGTTGAATATGTCCAATCCTCAATCCTTCAGCATTTTAGGCTGATGCCTAAAATGTCAATTTGTTGTCGTTTCATTTAATCATTTATTGTAATTGAGTTTATCATGTTCATGCTTCTAACACTTCCTATTCCCAGTGGGGTTTGTCTTTGGAGATTTGGATTTTTCTTTCCTTTATCGCAACATAAGAAAAAGACATTCTGAAGGATTCAAGGAAGCCATATCATAAGGACCATTAGCATTTCAAAAGATCTTTAATTCTGTCTCAATAAAATGTTGAGTGTAATTTGACCTGAAAGATCCATCATATCATACTTGTGTCAGAAACACCGTGGCACTTTCAGGTTGAAAGCATTAACCGGTGACATCATTGTTACCTACGGGGGCTCTTTTCATGTATCCAGCAAGAGCTGGAACAAAGGACAAGAGCTTATCCCGTTCATCTTTGCCCTTATCGCTGTAATGAAATCTGTTTGTTCTGAAAGCAGAATAAATACCCTGTTTCTCCAACAATATGGCCTCCCCCAATAGGAAGTCCCAGCATGTTTTATAGGCATGAAATGAAATTAAGCCCTCCCCCAAAATTAAGGCCTATATTAAAACATGCAAAATGGGGGAATGGGGGAGCTTGCCATTAGGAAGTACTTTTGTTTCACACCCGGATATGGTGCTGCCTGCATTGACCCCGATACAAAGTGCCCCACCAACACCGAGGTCAACATCCAAGCCATCGCCGCCTGCCCGCCCGAAGATGCAAGGGGGGAATTAAGTCACCCCGAAAAGACAGCCTAGCCATTTTTTCGGGGCTCAAAAAAAAGTAAGACCCGGCCTTATTATATGAGAAACACGGTAGTAAGATTGAGAAATTAATGGTATAAAATTTAATAAGATCAAACAGAGAATGGTGAGAATATTAAGAACAAAAAGCAATATATGAATGAGCTTTTGAATATTATGGAAATAGTGCTTTGCAAGAATAGAAGGAATGAATTACTTAAATTACCTTTTCTATTCTTCATCTAATTTATTTTACACATTGATTCTGCATTTTGCTTTGTGGTACTATGTTGCTTATCACAAATGTGAGTAGTGGTTTCTCTCTGTGTGTGTGTCTGTGTCTGTATATGTAGAGAGAGAGAGACAGAAAGAGAAAGAAAGAGATAGATCCTTATGTCCAAGTCTTCACCATTCTAGCATATGGTTTGACAATTTTATGATCTGAAAATTTTATCCAGAAAAACCATCAGACAGTGTTATTCATAAATGTTCCTAATTATACAACTGCACAGTAAAACAATATTCTCACACTAATCAAGTAATGGCCTATAAACAAACTCATCAGTCGAACATTATTAGTTTTAAAACTGAGAAAATTAGTTCAACTTCACACTTGTAAATTAAAATGTATTCTAATAATGCTACACATTGGCCTTGAATAGTTAACCCTGAATACTTTTATCATATGCAAACAATAAAAATGCATGACATTATAATTTTTCTTATTAAAAATCAATTAGAGATTTTAAAAGCACTTTAAAAATTATAATCAGGAGAACTAATGATGTCCAAATATTTTAATAGTACACAGAATATGGCATAGAACATTAGCCTGAGTTAAAGGTTTTCTTATGTACCCCTTATTAATGACCTTTTACATTTTATATTCTACAAATATGCCTGTGTTCAAAACAGTACAGTCTCAGGAAACAATTTTGATGGAAAAATGTTATTAAATACCATTTAGTTCAAATTATAATGTCTTAGCTAAAAGTGCTGTCATCACTTTGTATATTTGTTAGGTTATCAAGAGACTATAGTCCTGATTTGTAGGTCACTAATTACAAGGCAAACTTTGATCTATTTGTCTAATGGTTTATTGTCTGCTTTGAAAGCACAGCCAAGTGAGTCTTTGAAAGTCCTATACTGTTTTTCAGGATATATTAATAGAAGAGAAATGTATGAACTACAACTGAAGTACATAAAAATCCTTTCATGGTCATATTCCAGAATGTAGTAACTCAAATTCTAAGATACCATTTTAAAATGAGAGAAAATAGCATATTAAGAGAGAAATCCAGAGACAGTCCGATAGGAAGCATATTATAATAGCATACTATGAGTGGCTGCAGACAGCGTCTTCTGTTCCAGAAGTAATTGCAGCTGGAGTATCAACCAGCTGGGCAAATAGTGACTAGCTGCAAGTAAGCTACTAGCCATGTTATATACTATCATATTTAAATTAAAATGTATTCTGGTCTGAAGCTAGCCCTTAGTCTGAAGCTAATATTATTTATTTAAGAATATTATTACTTGGACAAAATAGAATGGCTGGTATACAGTATAATATGGCTGAAAACTAAATACCTAGAGACTCCAATAGCTTGTAACAGTTTGAATTTGTGAGCCTTCTCAGAAAACATATTCATACATTTTGCTAAGTAATTGAAATAACTACTTTACCAACATGGTGCTTTACAGCTTCAAATGACTCCTACTGAATCAAGAGGATAAATTGACTAAGCTGCAGCTTAGACATATGCTTCTACAATAATGTAATTAGGCCATACGTTGTTATGAGATATTGGACTACTTGTCACCATCATTAACCTTCATGTTTAAATAAAATCATAGTGTAGAAATAATTGTAATGTACACTTTTTGTAATGTACACTTTGTACACTTTTAATAAATCCATCACTTATTTTATTTAAATAATTTCCATTAATTTATCATCAATAACTTGAGTCATAACACTACTTGAATAAAAAATAATGAAAAAAATCCTCTCTTTTTTCATCACAAAAAGCATAGTTTATGCCAGGAGCTGGACATCAGGTAGAAGAAAAAGGCTTCCAAATTAGGTTTTCAGCTTGAAAAGATTAAAGAAATACACTTCAGTCTTTCACAAGATTCTTATATTTCCAATTACATCTAGAGTAAAAAAGAACTTTTTCCAGAAAAGTTTTGGGAGGAACAGAGAGCCATGAAAGTACAGAAAATACAGAAATGAGATACAATTTTTCATCAACACTATAGTTTTATATCAATTATAGAAAGACAAATATGGAACAGCCTGTAAGCAAAGAAATCAGAGGTCACAATAAAAACCTCAAAGCACAAGTTTTTACTATATTAAGGATCATGATAGGAACATCTCTTTTCCACCAATTAAAATTATATTTAACTTGAACGGGAAATAATCTATTTTTTTAATCAAATCAATAAGCTTGGTTCCATTAATTTTCTTTTCTAAAGAAAACTCTTGTCAGAAATACAATTTTTTTTTCTCTCTTGACACCTACGGTTGATTAAAATGCTTTTTCTCTCTTTTTTTCTCTCTTTTTAAAAAAAAAAAAAAAATTGAAAACAGCAATGTAATCAGATTCTGACTCTATTGCTGTAAGGGCAACCATCCATCAGTCTTCCTGCTATTTTGCTGACAGATGTGAATGTTGGCAATGTTCATAACATTTTATTGTATATTTAAAAAGCCAGAACAGTTTCATTATGTTTTTGTTTTTAAATGGTTCATGGATTATTCATAGATTCAGTGATACCACCCACTGTTCTATTTAGAATCAAAGTAAAACAATTTCAACAATTAAAACACTAACAATTGGCCGTAAAACTAGCCAAGGAAAGCAAATATATGGAGCTGCCAGGCTGGCAACTTTTGGGGCTGTGGGAACAAAGTTTACCTTCTTTGAACCCTCGGAGGACTGCATATAAGTAGTGACATAGTCTATTGATGGAGGAATGAAGCACAGACACTTATCTATTTGCTCATACAGCCATGCACGTCACAAGACTGTTTAGAACCCCCCTTCCATTTCTATTCTTATCTACAAAAATGTCATCCTTTAACCTATTGAGAAGTTAGACAAAGGAACTAGATTTACATCTATTCTGACTGATGCAGTCACCTTTCAAACCTAATTAATCTAATCTTAATTTTTAAGCTATTAGTTATTTTATTTTAGCTGCTTCTGTTCTTTTCTGTCTAAGCCAATTGCTACCCTCTATGTAGATTAGTTTCTTTTATGTGTTTTCAGGGTGTTTATTCATATTTCCTTCTACCAAATCCAACTAAACTGTGTTTGCCAATTTAATTTATAAACTTCATTTTAACTCTCATTCCAGAGCCAATGAAAAGAAGCATATTTTTCACTATACATTTCTGTTTCCACTGTGTGTGTTAGAAACCCCTCTTAATTCTCAGTTCTCTGGAATTAATTTGAAAAAATAGCCTTAAACTAATACCAAATGTAATATAATCATGAAGGCAGAACAATATGTCAGAACATTTACATCCCTCCACTACTTCTTAAAATTCACAACGTAAATATAGGAGCATATGAAGCTGTAGTTTGGAGTAACTGAAGCCTACTTTTCAGGGAGGTGAATCTCTGCCTGGGTTATTAATGTGAACATGTTAAAAGATGGCAAAGTTGCAAAGTAAACAATATCTGATGAAAGCAAAGCTGAACTGATAATTAATAAAATGCTTAGCAAATGGTTCAACACTGAGCAGGAATTAATACAAGGTTATGTAAAATCTGTTCTTTTAATATATTTATGGATACATGGATCATGAATGCTTCCACCTAAAGAGGTGTTTTGAGGATGAACATGATATGCATTTTGTAGGCAATTATGTTATTACATAACATAACTAAAACATACAGCGAATTATGTGCAGCAAATATTAGCTATATTATATGATGCAACCAGAAATGTGAAAATTAGTGTATCAAGAACCAAAATAATTATGTTTGATATGGAAAATGGGGCTATACACAGAAAAACTAGAGCAAATAGATTAATTTGTCCACTTGCTAAAAATGGAAAAATTATTCAGTTAATTTGAACACATCCAAATGGTGGTAGAAGGGTAGAAGACAATACTGCATATAGTTCATTGCAAGGAGTAAATATTCATTGAAAGAAATGAAAATATCTGTATATGAAAGCGTGGTTCTGCGTGGTTCAGTACAGGACATAAGTGATCGATACATCAAGAGAAATCATCAATATGTTAAATGTAATAGGAATAGGGTACTTAAAAATAAATGTGTAAACATGCTGAGATAGGTTGAACAATGAATGGATGATAAGTGAATGTGGTCAAAATATGCAGTTAATACAGAATATGAAAAATACATTAAGCTGGTTGAGTCATATGAAGAAAATGATCAACAAAGATTGAAAGAGTCAAGGGGAAATGGGGAAAAATTGTTGAAAAAAAGAAGCAAAATAAAGGAAAAGGAAATGTTTTAGATTTATGAAGTGATGGAACCAAAGATAGTTGCCAGGATGGAAAGCTTTTCTGTTTTCTTTTTTATTGCCATCATCTCATACTTTTAGTTTTCTTTTTGTACTATTTGTGTCTTCTTTTCTTCAGTCCATTATAATGCTGCTTATCTTGAAGGAGAATAGCATGATGATAAGCATGTACATACATAACTATACAATAATTTCATATACATCCTCTTCAAATAATAATGCTTCTATGTATACAGGGCAGGGAAAAAGGAAAGCACATGTCTAACTGTACCACAGTTTCCATTCATCAGTTCAGTTTAGTACAGCTTACAGAATCATGATATATATTTAACTGTTCATATGGTTTTCCTTTTGTAGATACTATAGTTAGGGGAAAAAGCTATGGCTTGATGTTTTCCTACATGTCTACATAATTAACCCTCTTATAAAGCAAATCCTGAAGAAAACTATACTTTTGTTTACTTCAAACCAGAATTTTACAGGGAATCATACATTTTGTCTATTTGTATTCTCCTTTGCATTCTGGTTTTATTATTGTTTTAGTACTTTAACAAAATTGATTGCAGCAGGGATAGAGAGCAAATCTGTGCAAACTAAGAGTTTGTCAGAAAAAAAATGAAAATCAATTTGAGTACTAAGGATATACTTGAACAGAACTGAGACTGGAAGAGGTCAGTAGCAGAAGTTGGGCTGGCAGTTTGGCCAACATGAATAGAGAATAAGTTGGCATTAAAGAAGAAAAATGCCCAGTAGACTAGAGAAGGCTAAAGAGTAGACAACCAAGGAAGAGAGAGAAGGGTTGCATTCAGACAGCCATTTGGGATGCAGGCCAATCAAGAAAGTGCAGTTAAGTAGCTTTCAAGGGGGGAAAATGAAGAAACTGCTGCCTGAGATAGCTGCTACTATGGATAGTTTTTCAAGGGAGAGCCAGAGTTGGATTGTTGAAAGGCATATTGTGTCTTAGATATGTATTGCATTTTTAAGAGACTGATCAATCTGTTGAATGTGAACTTCAAGTTCTGAGCCTTTCTGCAGAATATAGGAATACTTTACTATTAGCTTGTTTGTTGGTTTCCTGACTGGGGTATTATTTTTGATTGTTGGTATGATGTTAATCTTGGTGTTAATCTATGCTTATCTGAGTGTTGATTGCTGGTGGGGAGATATTTTGGGTTTTTTGTTCCCTTTTGTGTTTCTGGGTTGTCTGTTTTGCACAAATATGTAGATGTTGTTTATGTCTATATGACTACTCCTGGCCTATTTCTCAGAGGGCCAGGCTTCCAGAATTCTCTAGTGATTTTGATTTTGTCTTGAACTAGGATGGTCACTGTGAGAAAGACTAAGTAAGCCAAAACTACTGGAAGCCTAACATTCTTTTCTTTTTATGTACACTGAGAGCACATGCACCAAGATAAATTACTTGTGTGTCTAATCATACTTGGCCAATAAAGAAGTCATTCATTCATTCATTCATTCATTCTGACAAATCAGCCATCAATAGACACATAGACATAAACAACATCTACATACTGTTCCCTGCTAGCAATCAACATTCAGGTAAGCATACTTTAACACTAAGACCAACACTCAAAAGGTAAACAATACTCAAATCAAGAACTGCCTATCAAGCTAACAGTAAACAACCCAACCAAAGAACTACCAAGATCACTCCCACCAACAATGACAAGGCAAGGCATTAGAATATAAATTAAAAGCAAACCCCATTCCCTACTAGCACTGATAATGTTACCTAGTTTGGGTAATGGAACATGTGCAACAAAATAACTAAGCTTAGATGGCACCAAGTCTCCTTAAAATAAAATAAAGAAATAAAATAGATTTCATTATATATTTTTTTTAAAAAATATATTCTATATTCATACCTGTATATCCAAACATAGGTCAATTGTTTTGAGACTGATAATGCAGGAGATGACATTGTATCCTATCCCATTACTATTTTTACAAAGTGCTATCTGAAATGCACAAGTAAATGTTATAAAGAAAGCTTTATTCAATGCTTACTTATCCCAAGCAAAGCAGGATAGATCACAGAACCATTGTCCAAATATTATTTATTAAATAAATGACTTCAGTTAAGCACCCCCACCCCCAAACGGTTCTTGCTATATGCTGCTCATTAATGGCTTAAAATCTGGACTAAATTATCTAGGATGTTTTCACATATGCACATATAGTATACATGAAAGCAAGACCTGGCTCCTTTTTTTACCCCCCTTTGGCACCCAATAAAAAAAAGCATTTTTCAATCATGACTATTACCTATTCTGCAGAAAATTCATAGTGCTGATTGTAGCAATAATTTCAGCTCACCAGTGGAATTTAGGCATATACTGAAGCCAACCTTCTTTTCCATATAAAACTTACACATTTTACCATAGAAAGCCTGAATTAGACCATATGGACTGTAGCAAGATATAATAGAGGAGATGGCTGAATCAAATATTTACTTATGCACTTATAAAAGATCTTTGCAAAGCTGCATAAGCACAATGCATGGCACAACTCCAAGTTACATGTACTTGGATATAATCACAATACTTTTTTAAAAAGATCTTTGAGTCATTTTTTTCAAGAACTGTAATATTCTATCAGTACTATCTCCCAGTAACACCTGACTGATCTAGGGGGAGAATTATGTATTCATAGTAGATTTTTAAATTACTAAAGACAATTCAAGAATACCATTTTTAGGCTATAAAGAGTAGATGGGTTTTTTTTTTCTTGGTATTATAGCATTTTGCTTATTTGCAACCATTGCAACTGTAACAATTTGGGATTTTTTTAGTATCTTAGTTTATGAGGAAAATGCAAGCTGTATCTGATAAATGGAATAATAACTAAATAGAACTTCAATAAATTTTACTTTTACTTTTATTTTTCCAGCACTACTCACATTTTTAAAGAACATCTCTTTAAATAAATATTTTAAAAAATATTGTCATTCATATTTTATATCACATAGGTAAACATTGATTTGGCTTAATGATCTGGGAATTAGTTTAATCTGTGTCATTTTGCATCATCTGTGCCATATTATGCATCATTTTTAGCAATAAGATGTAATTGAAGATCCTCTATGATCAGGGATTTTATTATTCATGTTTTATTACTTAGTTAACTTCAGATTGAATGTTCAAATTATAACTGGCCAATTAAAAGCAAAACTTCATTTCTCAAATCATTAAAAGTCTATTATACTATACCTACACCTTCAGTTTAATGTTACTTATACTGTTTCCAGGAACATGTAATTTATATAACTGATTGGCAATTCATTGCAATTATTCTTTCTTCTGTTGCCAGTCTCCCATGGTCATCAGTTCCATAGCTTGAAGCCCATATGACTGAAGATGCTTTTGATTAGCATTGGCATACAAACAGACCTGAAGAGGCAATAAAGGTCCTTATCATGTTTTTCTATAGATGGCAATTGATTATAGAAGCTCTATACTAGGAATGTTAGATCATAACTGGACCTCAGATACGGTAAGTAACAAAGACAATTTTGTTTTTCACCCTTGATTTAAAAATGGTGCTAATATGTGTATAGGGTGAGAGTGGTGAGAGCTTTAGTCCAAAATAAGTTTATAATAATTTGAAATTTAAGTAAGCTTTAATTGTAAACCAACTTGAACACTTCTTGTACATATATTGGGGAAAGGAATGAAACACGCAGTCATATTTTTTGAAATCCAGTTTGGAAGAATGCCGTTACACATCTTCATCTGTTAACTGATACATAATTTTCTGTCTGGGCTCTTTTCTGTGGAAAGTCTCTATGATAGATTAAACACCACACATTTATGGGAACACATACATGTGCACGTTACAGTTAAAAAATGTATGTATTACTTGTTCTCAGGGAAAGATTCCAATTAACCAGCATGTTTGGACGACATTGAGCAAATGTAGTCCTGTTTTATCACAGAAAAATAATATTATTTTCCATGGTTTATATTATTTTGCACTATGACAACCACCTGTGGTTTGTGCCTAGCACTCTTTTTTCTCCCTGAAGCCTAAACTAATAAAGCCTGATGGAACCTGCTGTTGCAGTGAACATACACATCTGTTGAGGGCTTTACTGTGTCTTGGACAGGCTTAATAATGTTTACTTTGTCGTTATCATAGTTATGCTTTAACTGTTGATTTTCTGAGAAAAAAAACTATTATTTTTGGAATATGGCAATCTATTTGCCCCAACTGATACAGTCTGGAAGCCTATTTATATCAATAATTTATCTTAAACATGGTAAATTCCCTGAACTGTAAGTGGAAAGCAATAATAACAATAGCATTTTTCTCCTCTATATTAAGTATCACAAAAGCATTTGTACAAATTCAGACTATAATACTGTAAAGGAGTACATAAAGGTTCCATAGTTTTAATATAAATTAGGTAACATTCAAGCAGTAACAACATTTGAGTCATAATTTGAAGGGCTAATTGATTGGTAGAATTTGTTTCAATTTTGTTTAATAAAGATTACAGGTAGTTCTTGGCTTACAATTAATTGTTTGGTGATCATTTGATGTTACAACTGACTCCTGAAAAACTACTTGTAACCCAGTTTCAAAGTTATGGCCACTGCAGTAAACTTGTAATCATGTAAAAAAAAACTTGTGTATTTTCAATTTGCTTATCCTTACCCCAAAATATGTATGCATATGACTGCAGGGAATGTTGCAGCAGTTGCCCACGTCCTCTGTGCTGGTTCCGGCTGGCCTTTGGCCCGCTTTCCTGACTCAGCATTTCCGTCAGGCCTTGGGCCTGCTTCCCACCCTGCTGGGTCCATCTTCCCCCATCACTTATGGGTCACTTACCATTTATTGTTGCTCTGCCCTCAGGTTCCCTGTAGGCCACCTGGCTCCATCCCAAAAGTGGGTGACACTTCAAAGTAGCCACAATTCATTGCACCCACACCCATTTCTGGAATGCAAGTTACCAATTGGTGACAAATGTGTGGAGCATGGGTGGGACCCAGTGGGGTATGAAGCAGGCCCAAGTCCTGCAGGGATCCAGAGGCCTGGGAAGCAGAGCATGGAGTCCCTCAGGGTTACTGGAGACCTTGAGAGATCCAGGGCAGGTAGGTGTTATTGACAATCTATTGGCAGTCATATGCATACATATTTTGCATACGCATAAATTGATTCTATTTGTTTGAAGACAGTATGTTTCATTTAATTCTCAGAAGCCAACTGAGTAATCTACTGTAGATATTGATTTTCTCTCAAACTTTCCATTTTTTCTGTTCCCTAACTACTACTCTGCAAGGACACCTTAATTTTTTTTAACTGATCATAAGGTCCCAGGATAGAAATTAATCTAAACAAAAATAAGCCAGTCCTAAACATATCTACCATAATGGATTAAAAAGCTACATTTTTAAAAGCAATGGCTGGCAATCATATGGTCTTCCAGTTGTAATTGAATTACAATTCTTAACATTTCTCACTATTAGTAATGCTGGCTGGGTTTGTTTTGAAATTAGTAATATTGGTAGGCTATATATATTGCACTGTGTTGGTTCATACCTATGTATACTTCCAGAAATTCTTCCTTACCTACCCTTTTATACCAGATCATCTCTATCACCTATACATGCTAATATATGAAATAATAATTGTAATTCAAGCTTTCTTTTGTTTGGCCAGTCTAGAGAAAAGAAAAGAAAGACTAGTGGTGATATGTTAGGAGTATTCCAGTATTTGAGAAGCTGCCACAAAGAAGAGGGGGTCGGCTTATTTTCCAAAGCTCCAGAAGGCAAGACAAAAAACAATAGATGGAAACTAATCAAGGAGAGAAGCTACCTGGAATTAAGGAGAAATTTCCTAACAGCGAGGACAATTAATCAGTAGAACAGCTTGCTTTCAGTTGTAGGGACTTTATCATTGGGGTTTTTTAAGAAAAGATTGGGCAGCCATCTATCTGAAATGGTATAGGGTCTTCTACTTGAGTAGTGGGCTAGGCTAGAAGACCTCCAAGGTCCCTTACACTTTATTCAGATTGATTCTTTAAATAATTCTGAGCTGATGATACCATTGCTTTAAAACTGCGTTCACATCTTGCACTCATTCTACTAAACTTTGCACAGCCTTGGAATAACTAATTTAGACACCTGGGAGCTCTCACATTCCTCTTTGTTCTCAAAAGTTCATGAAAATTTCAAAACACCTTCAGGAAATAAAACTTGCATTGTCTGGCTCATTTGTCACAGCAGCCTTTTTATACAGCACAGTGTTAAAAATGGGAATTGTAGATACGCTATCTATCAAAGCCATATTTTCAGCTGAGATTCTGTAAGTGTTGGATTACATAGTGTGCCTAAAAGTGTGTTTAAAAAAGGAAATAAAGATTGTACATGTATGGAATTACATTTATATTTATTTCTTTATAGTATAAGGAAAGCATTTATATTTGCATGATTAATTCATATATAAAGGGTAAGTAGGAAGAACACAAGGTAAGCATGGCCCCATTCCACTCCAATGAATTGCTTTCTGTAACAATATGTTCCTTCAAGGTTTTTTTTCCCCAGAAAATGGCTGAAAAATCAATCATTTCTAGTGTTTCCAGGTTCTGAAGTTAGTGAATATTTGCTAACAGGCAGCACAGTAACGGGACTGTTACCGTGTTAGAGCAACAAGTATGGATTTACTTTGCTTGCTGTTAGATATCATAATTCAGTGCTTATTCCTGTCTTCACTCTAGTGCATGGATGTCAAACTTGATTGCGTCACGTGATGTATTGTGATGTATCTCGACATTTTTGCTTTTGGTGAGGTGGCCTGCACGTGATGCATTCGGCTTGCGGGCTGCCAATTTGACAGGCTTGCTCTAGTGCTTTGTCGCAAAGAACTAGGCAGCATTGAAGAAATGGAGTAGTAGGAACTTCATCATTAACACTGGACACTTCTGCAAAGCACAAGGTTGAAATTTCAGAAAAATCCTAACATACACACAAGGCCCAAGGTAGAAAATGAAATATTCAGAGAACCTTCAGTTGACACAGCAAAGCTCAACAGTAGCAGTATACACATAATAAACCTGGGTGATCTAACAATTCTATAACAAGATGATTGAATCCTAAAAACAGATAAGGAGGAATTATGTATTCCTTCTCTCCTACAAAGATCAGAAGGTTCTAAATTTCTGAAGGTGTAAACGACATCTATCAAGAGTGTGTGAGATATTACAAGGTAACTCTATCTGTCAGGCCGAAGTGTAGAGATGACATAACAAAATCCAATCAAGTTCAACCTTTTATTTGCTAATAGCTAATAGACAAATTCTTACCAAATGAAAGGTATAAATTTCTAATCTACTAGAGATTCTGAGAGATTCTAGGGTGTGACTTCCCTGAACCCTTTCACCACCACCCCCTTCCAGCATGGGACTGCACAGTCTCTTAATCCAGGCCTCTCTCTGAGAATGCTTTATTTTGCCAAAACCTTCCCCCACTGCTCCTGCTGGTGCACATTTCATCATACTACCCCTTGTGTATTTGTTTCAGCGTTATATGCATGTTGACAAGAGGTTGGGTTTCCATTGCAATCTGTGCACCATCTTGTTGATATTTATTATTATTATGGTTTGTCACATAGTCAGTCAGATATTGAGACTAGGTTTGGCATTTTTATCTACCTATCAAATCTTTTCCAAACACCTGGGATGATGATGATGAAGAAAATGATGATGATGATGATTACATCTAGCAACTAATATTGGACAGCACCAGCTATTTTTATATGCACATGTGTACACACTCTTACATATAATACACCATACATACCTATACTATACATTTGGTAAAGAAGAAATTTTATTTCCAGAACAGAAATATACTTTCAACTGTAATTCTATAAAAAGTGCTTAGGAAAACTACAAAGTCTTCATTAGATGAATCAAATCTTAGGCTCTAAGAGTAAAAAGAGGAACCCTACATCCCATTTCTGCTTTATTGTAACTTTATTGTAACACATTCTATAAATGCAAATCATTTTTTGATAATACTCAAATACTCCTTTTTAGATGTGGACTAATTAAACATGTGGAACTGGAAGGGACTGTACCCACTATCATTAAATACAGACAACGACTGTGAAGAAATATCAGCTTGAGAGATGCTGTTTCTTATGATATGTAAAGAAAAAAAGGAAGGCAAGTAAATGGTTGGTCCACTAATCGCAGAAATGGGAAGAAGTTAATGGGTAGCAGGAAGAATTGGAACTGCTTAATTCCTTTTTTGCATCTATCTTTAAGCAAAAAGAAAAAAACAATGTATCAAAAACAATACTGGAAGAAGAATACAGCTCAAAATAAGTAAGGAATTGGTAAGAAAACACCTAACTGCTTTGAATGAGTTCAAGTGCCCTGGATCAGGTGGCTTAGATCCCAGGGTACTGAAGGAACTGAGGGTTGTGATTTCAGAACCACTGAATAAAATCTTTCAGAGGTCCTAGAGTAGGAGTGTCAAGCTCGCGTCATCATGGCATCATCAAATGATGTATTGAGACTTTTTCCCACTCCACTAAACTGAGTGTGGGTGTGGGTGTGGCCAGTGTGTGACGCATCCAGCCTGTGGGCTGCGAGTTTTACAGCCCTGTCCTAGAGCATAGGGGAACTGCCAAAGGAATGAAAAAAAGAGGTGATGTTATTCCAATCTTCAAAAAGAGAAGACCAAGTGGATCTAGGAAACTATAAACAAATTAGCTTGACAGCAATATTCAGGAAAATCCTGGAAAAGGTAATCAAGCATTGAATCTGTGAATACTAAGAAAAGAACAAGGCAATTAATAGAACCCAGTATGGATTTGTTAAAAATATGTCATGCTTAACAAAGAGAAGACCGAGGGGAGATATGATAGCAGTCTTCCAATATTTGAAGGGCTATTCCAGAAAAGAGGGAATTGATTCTCCTTGGTAGCTAATAAGAGGCCAAGAAGCAATGGGTGAAAGTCATCACAAGGAGATCCAGCCTGGAAATAAGAAGGAATAAAAACTTCAGGTAATCTTCAATTTACAAAGTCCATTTAGTGACTGATCAAAGTTACAATGACATTTATCACCATTTTTCACACTTACAACTATTGCAGAATTCCCATGTTTGCATGATAACACTTGGCCACTGGTTCATATTTATGATGGGTGTAGATGTACCAGGGTCATGTGATCATTTTTGTAACCTTTTGACAAGCAAATTCAATGCGGAAGCCAGATTCCCTTAATAATCATGTGCTAACTTAACAACTGCAGTGATTCACTTAACAACTGTAGCAAAAAAAGTCATAAACTGGGGCAAAACTCACTTAACAAATGTTTCACTTAGCAACAGACTTTTTGGCCCAATTTTATTATAAGTCAAGGACTACCTGAATTAAGCAATGGATCAACCCAGCCCCGAGAGTTGTGGGTACTCTATTCGTGGAGGTTTTCAAGAAAAGATTGGACAACCACTTGAGATGGTATGAAGACTTTGTAGAAGTTCTACAAAATTTCTTGTAGCATTATGATTCTATAATTTTGTTTAAAGAATTCTTGATGTGATGAAATAGCTCAGAGTCATTTATAGCATAGCTAAAAATGGCAAGAAAATACAGGAAAAGAAAAGAAAAAAGAGAAGAGAAGAAGAAAATTAACTATAGGAAAACTTTATACAGACCCTTTAAAAATAATTATAATCCCTAAAGTTCTGTTTAGTTTCAATCTTACTTGCAAGGTATTTTCCCAACTGAAAATTCCTGTCCACTGTTGTTTTCTCAGTCTTCTGACAGTTTTGATTTATGAGGAGTGTCTGAACTAGATCTGATATTAACATCACCTTGAGGAATGTGAATAAAACATTGGTTCTCAGCCAGTGGAGCTATTCTACTGTCTTGGAACAATTTCTTGTACTAAGAAGTTATACTGGTGCTGATGTTATTACATTTTGATCCTAGTAATATGTCACCCTCTTTTAAAGTAATTATGTAGTTCATCTACACAGTTCATCAGGATAAAGATGGTGATGGCAGAAGATGATGATTTCTTTAGACCTCCTTCAAGATCTACTGCATATCCAATAATTCTCCCCCTATTCCAGATGTGTAATGTTAAGTCTTCATGCTTAGTTGTATATGATGCTTTATGGTCCCAGGTCTCAGGAAACTGTTTATTGCTTAAAAAGTCTGTTGTAGTGGTTCTTCTTTAAGGAAGAACTATTGTAGTATCTCACTGCTGATGTAACAGATGTCAAATGTAGCTGAATCCAATTTTGTTTTCTCATATAGGTCATCGCTTGATGAATACTTTAATTTACTACAAGATCTATAATGCAGGGGAGTAATTCAGAATAAAAGCACTGTCTTTAGAATCTCTTAAGAATGCTTATTGAGTCAACATTGACCCAGATAGTCGTCAAGGCACTCTTTCCAAATTCAGTATGCTGTCTCCTAATTTAAGCAACAACTATAACAATATTTAAAAAGGAAGATTAGTAGATTTTTGTAGTACTTTGCTGCCCTTGGGAACATGCCTCTCTGGCAACCTCAGTTTTAAATGAAACTGCAGAATTATTCCAAGCAATCTAAATATTTTAATGACACCAGGGATAAAATTGCAAAATAAATGTTTGCCGATGAGTTTGGAATTAAAAATTCATGACAAAAACTATTGGTAGAAATGTGTTTTTTTACAACAAGCTTCCTATACATATTTGTGATTGTAATCCTGTGGTGCTGCTATTTTTCACATACTATTTTCACTGTCTATTTCAAAACAATACATTTGAAATTAAAAACCTAATAAAAGAAATGTTTTAAAAAATATCCTAAACCATTTATATTACAGAATTCTACATCATAAAGCAAGACGCTATTGAGTACAAGAGTTTTTATTAACAGAGTAATTGTGTGTGTGTGTTTATATACATACACTTATACATGCTTAAACTCATACTGCAGACACCACACAACAGACACTATTTATTATGCTTAAGAAAACTGGAATTTATACAAGAAATATTTTGCAGATTTTTATATATAGTATATATATATAAAATCCAGCTCTTCCGCAAACAAGACCTCTTTATTCAGATTTGTATATAATCCATTGTCTGATAATATTTCCATGTCACTGCATATTGTGTAAAAGTAATTATAAATGCATGATATATGAATATCTGTTATAAAAAGGCTTAAGATTCTTAAGTATATCTGCATACCATTACTTATTGTGTCAAAATATCTCTGGCACAAGTTCTGTGTCTAATCTGTGGGGACTATATTATTTTTAGATTAATAAAATAGCAATGACAAGGTGATTTGCTTAACTAAGCCCTACAGAGGTTAGACATAGATTCTAATTAGACAAGTTTCTCATGTGGTTTAGTAATTGTAAGTCCCATATTACTAATTAAGATTAATACAACAAAATTAAAAATAATATATTTATTAATTGCCAGTATATGTTGTCCTCAATTTACAGCCATTTATTTAGTGACCGTTAAGTTACAAGACCACTGAAAGAAGAGAAGTATGACTATTTTTCATAGTTACAACCATTCAGCATCCTTGTGGTCACATGATCAAATTTGGCAACTGGCATGTATTTCTGATGGTTGCAGTGTCCTGGGTTCGCGTGATCACTTTTTGCCACTTTCTAACAAGCAAAGTCAATGGGAAAACCAGTTTCATTCAACAACCATGTGTCAGGCTCCAAGTGTGACGTTGCTTTGGATACCGCCAGCTCGCCAAGGCCCACCAAGTCATTCCATCATTTGCAATGATTGCATTACCGGTAACTGAATTATTAAAGACAAAGCAGTTACAACAGGCAAGCGCAAGCCAGGAAGTCCGATCGAGTGGTCAGACAAATGTCAATGGGATTTTAACAATTTGAAACAGCTGTTCCCCCAAGAAGCGGTCTTGAAGCACCTTAACCCTGACCTTCTTTTGTGATTCAAGCAGATGCCAGTGATGTGACAGTGGGGGCTGTATTGTTACAAAGAAATGAGCAGAGGGTCTTGCAACCATGTGTTTACACCTCTAGAAAACTCAGTCCCACTGAAAGAAATTGGGCCATTTGGGAGAAGGAGGCATTTGCAGTTCGTTGGGCATTAACATCTTGGAGGAATTTGTTCGAGGGGGCCCAATTCCCCTTTGAGGTGTGGACTGACCACAGGAATCTTTAGTCACTGCAATCACCAAGGAAACTATCCCTAAACAAGTATGTTGGACATTATATTTCCATCAATTTAACTTTGTGTTGAAGTATATGCCCGCTGGAAAGAACTTTATGGCAGATGCACTCTCATGATTGCTGCAATATAACAGCCGGAGAGACAAGATAGTACAACCCCTTATCCCAGGATGGGATTCCATGTATTCATTGCACTCCCAATTGACAACAGAACTTCATGAAGCAATACAAAATGACCAATTGTTGAAGGATAATCCTACCCTATGTGAAATTTGGAAAGGAATTGCATGGCAGGGTACAAAGCTGTATATACCTCCAAAATTATGAGGCCTGGTCCTAGAATGGTGTCATGATGCTAAACTGGCTGGCCACTATGGATTTTTGAAGATGTTAATCTGGTGAAATGTCAATTTTGGTGGCCAGCTATGACAGCAGAGATAGAGACTTATATTAAAGATTTTCCTGTTTCTGCTACAGTGAAAATGAGGCCAGGAAGCCAGTCTTGGATCCTCACTGCCCATGGCAAGATATAGGTATGAACTTTATTGTAGACCCGCATGTAGCCAGGGTTATACCAATAATATCCAAGCAGGTGCATTTTATCCACTGTATTAGCCTCCTGTCAGCACGATGATTAGCTGGTATGTTTATTAAGCATATTTATCGCTTACATGGGGTACTGCAATGTATTATATCCTACAGGAGGATGCAGTTCACTGCTACATTTTGGAGAGAGTTTTTATACCTAATCGGTTCATCTCAAGGACTAAGTATGGCATACCATCCCAGCACCAAAGGAAGTGCAGAGAGAGCTAATGCAGTACTAGAATGGTATTTATGCTGCTATGTGTCGTACCAACAAATGGACTGGGTTACGCTAATACTCTTCGCTGAGGTAGCATATAATAATGCAGTGCACAGCAGCACAGGACATTCCCCTTTTAACATTGTTTATGGAAGGGATTTCAAGACTCAAGGACCGGCTGAGACCATATTACTCACTTAACAGCTGCAGCGATTTACTCAACAACTGTGACAAGAAAGACCATAAAGTGGGAGAAGATTAACTTAACAATTGTTTTGCTTAGCAGTCAACATTTTGGGCTGAGTTCATTGTGGTCACAAACTGAGAACTACCTGTCATCTGTTTTATGCATACTTGGAGCCTGATGACATAAGAATTTTCTTGTCTTGAAAAATTCTAGTGCAAGAAATATTAAACATTTTCTTTTATCATTTTCTTAAATGCCCAGTGTCTATCTTGTCAAGAATTATAGATATAAGAGTTTGAATGGGACACCTTTGTTTCTATTTTCCTTTATATTTACTTTACCATATTTAATGTTAATGTAATAGCAATTTTATTGTTACCATATCTAATGTATAGGTTAGAACGAATATTTAGGTGTTTGCATTGCCCATTGACAGTTGATCAATAGCCAAAATAAATACAAATCACGTGTCTGCCAAGGAAATGCAAACAATTCCAATTTGTAGACATTGCTGAGTTGCTTAAGTTGTCATGCTTTGAATCTGATATTTGCATTATATTTGACAGTTAAATTTATTAATCAAGAACTCTCTGATAAAACTATTACATGGGCTACATTTAATCTGTTAGGGGTCAGAAACATTACATAATGGGGATTTTACAGTATCCTTCCCCTGCCATGCCCACCAAGCCACGCCCACAGAACCAGTAGTAAAAAAATTTGAATCCCACCACTGATGTAAACACATACATATATATGTTCAGCAGGAACAGAACTTGACTCCAATGAGACTTGACTATGTCTAGTGTATATTATGCCATGTAAAAATATTAGATTTTTTAATCCCACTTTATTTTTATAAAGAAGTCAAGGCTAAATTCTGTCATTTCGATAGCAATATGGATCAGGATCCTGGTGATGGCAAATAGAGCATTTAAACCATTTGATTCTCCAGTTCAATCCCATACTACTCTCTGTACCTATGTATTGAAATGACAAACATAATCAATTTATTGAACCCAAATAATGTTATGACCATGTTTGACTAAGTAAAGGTCAGTTTTTGATGTAATTAAACTTACATTTATACAGAGTGTCTTCATTCTGTCCATAGCCTGGTTACCAAAAGTTGAAAAAGCAAAATAAACTTTTGTGGACTTTTCATTAAATTTTGCTGTATTCTAATGTATAGGTTAGATGTTCATTGGATAAAAAATATCATTCTACCCAAAACTGAAGACAGTTTTTGCAAAGGATTTGCAAAGGATACTTTCTAAGTGCATAGTTTTTAAAATATTTTGTTTGTCTGCTTTTTTTTACTTTTTTTTAAAAAAAAATCAGAGTTATTTTTATTAGTTTTATAATGCTTGGATTTTTTTTAAAAAAAAAGAAAATGTTTTTTCAATTATGAACAGGCTACTTAATGATTGGGGTTATTTCAAGTACTAGTTCTATATATGTAGATAGATACTATTAGAATATAGATCAGAATAGATAGTATGCTGATATTTCTAAAAATATCTTTAAAGTTAAAAAAGCATATTTAAGAGAGTTAGTAAATATTATTCTAAAATTATATTAGACATTTTCCTTGCTTATGTCAGCATGTATGTATTGTAGATCTTTTGGTTGGACTGTTTTATTGGAGGCCAAAAAAAGTTTTTGAACTGTAATCTATTTCCAAATTGGAGAGTATTGTAAAAACACAAAGTGGTATTTGGTAATTATAATGGATTTGAAAGTGCCAAACTTGTTAGACTGCTTCATTTTGAATCTGGAAAATATTTACAGATAGTTAAAATAAGAAAAGTGTGATTATATATGTAAATACATCCAACTAGTCTCTATGAAAAGGTTAGACACTGCAATAATTCTTCAGAAAATGGCAAACATATTATGGTTGATGTACTTATAGATTGGGTAAGGAATAAACTGACATTAAAATCTATGGGAAAAATATTAAGAAAAACGACAGAATTAGAAAAATCAATACAAAACCAAAGTGGCAGAATCAAGAGCCCCTACTCAGATGCACATTTTTATTGTGCATTTGCTGCTTACAGACACATATTTTGCTCCATTCTTTATTAACAAGTCAAATTTAAAGATTCTTTTTTAATTGTAATCTTAATTTTCTTCTTCTTTCCTCTAGTATTCAGTGTCCAAAGCTCCATTCTATCATAGTTTTTCCCCAAAGAATTCAAACTACCACAATTTTCTACAGTAAGAATTTTTATAATTAATTTTAAATTTCTATTTTAAGTCCATTTGGACTCTTAGACCATTTTTAATTTTCCAAAAGCACCACTCTAAACACCCATTTACTGTTTTTATTTTCCAAAGGCCTTGAAGTTGTAATTAAAACTTCCTCTATGAAGAAGGAAATGCAATAAATGCATTAACAGGAACGCAATAAATTTTTATTCCAGGCGGGTCTTAATATTCCTAAAGCAATAAAAAATAATTCCAGAGCTGATTAAAAAAATCAAGCTTGGTCAAGCCTTTTGTCCATAAAAGGCTACATTAAGGCTAAGAGCTTAGATTGTAAACCTCAGCTCCCAGTCATTAGCTGACCACAAAATCTTGGTTCCTGTGGTCTACTCATAAACACCACCGTGCATGTGGGATATCTCACAATCTCTCCTTTCTCAGGAGATAGTTCCCTAGCCAGGATCAGAATCTAACTGCGGATCTTTACTGTAAACAGTGTTCACTTCAACAGGGATATCTAGCTTGATCCAAAAGTCCACTTAAAACTTCTGGGGGAAGCAACTTGTCAAATTAACATCTGCTAAAATGCAGGACATATGAATGGTTACCTTCCAGTGCAAATACCTGATTTCATCCTGAACATTTGAAAGTTTGATTCAAAATATTTCAATTTCTCTCTCTCTCTTTCTCTTTTTGTCTTGCATGCATGTATGACCAATTAATTTTTAAGCTATCTGCAGGCTGCTTTCAAATATTTCAAGATATTTTAAACAAAAGAGTCTCAGTGTTGTGAAGTAAACCACAGGAGCAGACACCTCAGAACAGTAGATTTTTTTCTCAAAATATTCCATCAGGCATTGGCAGACATCTAAAACGTATATCACGGCCAAACATTTTTTTCCTGTAAAAAAAATGGCTAATTGTTTTCTCATGTTTTTTAAAATACCTTTTTGAAAACTTTCTGGGGGAAACATAGAAAATCACAATCATAAAAAAAAGTGTGCATGCTGCAAAACTTATTTCATTTTCTTTCTTTCTTTCTTTCTTTCTTTCTTTCTTTCTTTCTTTCTTTCTTTCTTTCTTTCTTTCTTTCTTTCTTTCTTTCTTTCTTTTCATTTTCCTTTTAGTAATAAGTCAGACCAACATTATGGCAATGAGCTGCTGTACAATCCATACTAGACTCTGAACTACAAACAGTTGCAAAAAGTGATGTACTTATAGATTGAGAGATATTGAAACCTTGATCAAAGCAGCATTTCAACATATATTGGCTTAATTTGGGTCTGCTGCACAGTATTAAGACTGTCCAGATTCTTCTTACTAGACAATTGTCAGATTCACCAAGGAACCCTTAAATTTGTAGTCTTCAAATCTAGTTTGAACACTGTCAGTGCCAGGATTCCTTCCCACTTTAATATCTGTACTGTACCATTTGAGCAATACAAAGCTTATTAAATATAATTTAATAAAATTTTACAACACTTGGAAATTCTATGCTCAGGAAATCAATGACAACTCTCATTGCCAGTATGATTCTGCTTTTTAAAAAATGTGTAAAAGCCTTAATAATTAGCTTCTAGTATAAATTAGTTAGATGTATTGATGTATTTTTCCATTAAAAATGGTTTAGGGGGAGACAGAACAAACTGAATAAAAATTAACTATAGCTAACATTCTAACTGTGTTCTTCTCTAGATAGTGATAAACTGTAGCCAATGGTTACTTATGCTCTAAAAAATAGAGTGGTTTTGAAAATATGTAGATAATACTCCATGCTTTCTGACCTTCTATAGTGGATAATCCATTTGTGGCTCAGTTAATCCTATAAAATCCTAGACGAGTTATATCCAGAAACCTTGAAGGAACTTTTTTACCATATTACCCTAAACAGACCTCTTTTGAAACCATCACATGGAAACTGAATTCCCAATGCCATTCTTATATCTAAATGATTTGTTCTCCAGCATTAGAAAGATAAATGTCTGGTCCCAGTTAGTTGGGGAATTCAAATCTTGACATTACTTGAATCTCATGAATGAGGCATAAGAGGTAGATTGTCATAAAATATGCCTGTTCTTTATTTAAATGGTTGTGTAAAACTGTATAAACATACATGAATGTATGAAATCCCTCAATGTCCTTTGAAAACTGAGCAGCTCCATTAATTGCCTGTGGCAGATCAGTAAATAATCCACTCTCTCTGAAAGTTGGTGGCAACAATCAGCTCAATTGTAATCAGAAAATGATCTGATTATGACAAGGGAGATATGGTAATATATTGTTAGCCCCTTGAGGCAGACAAGAACAAGAAACAGGCAAGGCAAAGATTCCAAAGTATTCTTGATTGTATTACGATAGAATAACAAAGTTTTGAAATACTATCCAAGTTTGACTCTATCCCTGATACTAAACTCAATATTTTGAGTTTCTTTATTACACTCTCCTCTTTTTTGTGACTATATAATCTTTTCATAAAGTTTATCATAACACTTGTTCATTTCTTCCTATTGTCAAGGTTAGATCTACATTCCTCAACATATCCTACCCTAAGATCTGCCCTGAATAAAACAACACGAATATGTGGCCTCCTATGTTGATTTAATCTGACCACTTCATTTTTGAAAATGCACCTCCGAAGGCTGCTCCATGTGTCTCTGTACTCTAGATATATGCTGATCAAGATGTGAATTCTATGCTCAGGGTATCATGGTCCAAGTAGGATTACAGCTACTGCATAAGCCATATCTGAATCAATAAGCCAAACAGCTAATAATAATATTATGCAGCATTGGTTTGTTTCTTTCTTCCTATTTATAAAATTGCTATTCTTTTCTGTAACTTTCCCCCTTTCTGTTGTTCTTTATGTTTACTGCAAAGAAAGAAATTCAGAAACAGAAAGAAAAATGATGTATAACAACAAAGACATAGCCAGGATAGGTAAGATAAGTAGTGGTATTCAGCAGGTTCTGACCAGTTCTGGAGAATCAGTAGAAGAAATTTTGAGTAGTTCGGAGAACCGGCAAATACCACCTCTGACTGGAGATTTTACAGTATCCTTCCCCTGCCACGCCCACCAAGCCACGCCCACAGAACCGGTAGTAAAAAAAAATTGAATCCCACCACTGGGTAAGATATTGTTAAAGAACTGACAAATACTCAAACTTTAGAAGAAATATTGTTACTAAAGGACAAAGAATACCAGAAAGAAATTAGTATGTGCTTCATTGACTAAAGAAACATTTTCAATTTTGTTTATCATGTTAACTTCTCATCATCTTCATATTGCCCATCTTTAGTTCTGGACAGAGTGTTGCTCGCCCACTCTGATAGAGTGGGTTTCAATGTAGGGATCAATCAATGGATAAATACATATAAATCAATGTTTCTTAACCTTGGCAATTTTAAACTTCAACTTCCCCAGCCAGCATATTTTAAAATTGCCTAGGTTGAGAAATGCAAAGTTATTGTAGCAATATTCTCAATCATATATAAAAAGGCAAGAAAAAATGTTTTTAGGAATAGAAGAAAATGCTTAAACAGATTTGGTAAAATCAAATCAAATCAAATTTGATATTTGGTTGATTATGGCTTTCTTTCACAATCAAGAGAAAAAAACCATTTCATTCTTCCCTACCTATTTTCCCATGACTATGTAGAGTAAATAACACAGGACATAATATATTGCTGAATGACATACATTGATGGACTAACAGTCATTTTTATAGAATAGTTTACATTTACAAGTAGAAATATCACAGAGGTCACAGCCCTGGTTCTTGTCATACAGCAACTGAGCAGAATTGAACACACACAGTGAGACTTAGGTGGCCAGCTGGCATGGAGGTAACTGCAAAGTATCATTTGCCCACCCAGGTTGAGAGGCCTTTAAAAATAACAACAGTAGTTTTGCAAGATGACCTGACTCCAAATAATTAACATAGTAGATAAGCCTGTGCGTCAAGCAGAGACAGTCAAAATACTATCAATTTGTTAATTTTTTAAAATAAACTTTGGCGTTCTTGGGAAATAGAACATTCCTCAACATAACCAACAAACCTGTTTACAAACAGTAATTTTCATATTAGGCAGAAGAATGAGTGTAAATGCTGGTTTGAACAGTCAGACTATTCTTTAATATTCAGAAAGTTTAGTCTGTTTCTAAATCTTGTTTTGGTAATTTATGCACTTAATGATGGACTCCATGATAATAATATGATTGAATTTATATGACCACTAGCAAGTAGTGCTGACATAGAATCATAGACCTTTTGTGTGGTCCATCACTTGCACATGAAACTGGGACTGATTAAAATGCCTGTCTGTTTGTCCACTTGCCCACCCTTCCTACCATTTGGCTAAAACACTGGTTCAAGTCCAGGTCATCTCATATTCACAATCTCAGCCTTTCCTTAATCTTTCATTGCTTCAGTTCAGTCCATTTAATTACCTCCAGCTCTTTACTGCAAAGATCATTCTTCTGTCTTGCTATTTTGATCACATAATCCCTTTTTCTAAAATCCTACCCAGGTCTGAATCTGGAACAGAATTTCACACTACTCTTGTATATGAAACATGCAAATTGTTTAATCTTTAACTTATACCAAAAATGGTATATAATGTTATGCAAGTGGAGAAATTTGATTGAGGGAAAGTTCGAACTTATACTTTGCTTACACTTCGGTTTTCTGTGACCTAGAAGCTAGACAACTTAATCTGGATTTTATATGTTTGGGGGAGGGGAGTCAGAAATATATGTATTATATCTGTTTCTAATAGCTTAAATGTTTGTTCTGTAACATTTCCTTACATAGGCATTTTTTTAGCTACAGTTTTCCTTTAGTAAAATTCCTTGAGTATCAGAAATGAAAATAAATAGAGCATTTGGGGCAAGAGCAGAAAAATCTGATCAAAATATTGTTTAGATATTTGTTTTCTGGAGAACAGATGATACACTGAAGTGGACAATTTTGTTGTTGTTCAGTCGCTAAGTCACAAACCCCATGAACCATCATACTCAATTGTCTACCAGGGTCTATCCAAACTCATGTCCACTGCATCATTAATACTATATATCCATTCCATTTAATGGCAAGATTGCATTACCATGATACCATTATAAATTTTACCATTACTTTAAAATCAATTCATCCATTTTGTATTTAGATCCTCAACAAAATCTATTATTTATTATTTCTCCTAATATAAATAGACTTTATAAACAATATTTATACACAATTTGTCTTGTAACATTGCAGTGTTCTTAATATACATATCTACATGAATGCTATTTAATATACATTCATTTAACTTACATCTTCTGATATAATTTTAGCAGTCTTTTTTATTGCACTCTATTATATGTGTATGGAGATTTTCAGTCATCCAGATCATGGTTGTTCTAAAGCTACTTTTTCAAGAGATAATTTCACTTTCTTATTTTACTTTGAAGATATTTCACTTCTCACCCAAGAAACTTCTTCAGTTCTGACTGGATGGTTGGGAATGATAGGATTTATATTCCTTGCCAACAGCTGGTCATTTGCATTCTTTTAGATCCTGAGAACACAGATAAGCTTCAACAACTTTCTAAAAGAATGCAAATGACTAGCTGTTGACAAGGAATATAAATCCTTCCATTCCCCACCATCCAAGCAGAGCTAAAGAAGCTTCTTGGATAAGAAGTGAAATGTCTTCAAGGAAAAGAAAAAGAAAGTCCAGTTGCTTCTTGGTATTGCACTCTATATTTTATATAACTTCTTATATAACTTCCTACACATTATGGAAGAACTTCATATATATATATATATATATATATATTTGTTTTCTTAAGTTTTGCGGTATATATATATGTATGGCCTTCGGCTTTGTTGGGTATTTTTCCCACATCATTGTAGTTGTTCTTTTAAAGTTGTAGCAACGTTTCAGCAGAATCTCATCTGCCATCATCAGGCTTCTGTATTGTGTCTGTCTGTGAGTAAAAGTCTGTAAAAGTCTGACTCACAGACGGACACAATACAGAAGCCTGATGATGGCAGATGAGATTCTGCTGAAACGTTGCTACAACTTTAAAAGAACAACTACAATGCATCTGGCTCATTGACAAATCTCAATTATGAATTCCTTTCAGATAAAACATGTAAGTTAATAAGTTTTAGAATCAACTGGGAATGATAAATGTTTGACTACTGAGTACAAAAATTACACAAATTCACATATAATACAGCTAGATACATATGGAATAGTGATAAAATCTGAAAAAGTACTTTCATTATGTGACTGTTGGGATTTCACATTTTTTTTCCTTTTATGATGATAATCCTTTGATTTCTTTTTATTCTATTCTTTGTGTCATCCCCACCTGTTTACAGCTACAGTTTAAATTTGATGTTAACACAAATTAGGTGTAATCAGTTTTTCTCTATGCCGCATCCAGAAATTATCAAATATAGCATGGCCACCTTTATTTACTTTGGAAATAATGCCTCTTTCTTCTCTATAGAGGATTACATAATGACAGAGTTGGAAGGAATTTTGGAGATCTTCAACCCCTTGCCTGTCATGCCCTTGGTAGAGTCGGACTCTGAGGGAGAGGAGGAACAGCTGACAAGGAGTGGAGGTGTGGCTCTGGAGGTTGTAGAGGAAGCTGGGGAAGGGCAGAGGCTGGCTGGGCAGTCAGAGGAAGAACCAGGCCCATCCCCTCTGCATCCTAGGACAGGCAGGGAGGAACGGAAAAGGCAACAACTTGGCTTATGAGAGAGGAGGCGACCATGATTCTCCTCATTGGTTGCAGCTGGGGAGACTAGTATATAAGAGACATGATTACAACACAGTGTTGCCAGAAGCAAAGTGTGTTTTATCTTGGTTGGCGTCCTTCCAACAGACTGTGCCTTGTTATCTTCTTGAATTTGGTAATTACTTATCCTGTTCCGTTGCGGAAATTTCTTCATTGTAGTTTGTTTGGTTTTTTTATTTCACCTTTATCGGTTTATTAAGTTCAGACTGTATTGCTTCCTTTTGAAGACTATTTTTGAGTACATTTTATCTCCAACTGAGAATTATTGAACATTGGGGCCAAGTTGGAGGCATTAAAGGACATTTATTTACATTTTGAATTTTGTTACGTTTGTGTTACACTCCGGGTCATCACATTGCCCAAGCAGGAGACCTTATACCATTTCAGAAAAATAGCTGTCCAATCTCTTCTTAAATATCCCCCATATTTGAGCACCTACAATTCTGTAGGCAAGCTATTTCATTGTTGAAGTATTCTCACAATCAGAAAAAATTTTCTTAGTTCTATTCTGGATCTCTCTTTGATGAATTTCCATCTGTTACTCTTTGTCTTGCTCTCGGGTACTTTGGAGAATAGGTTGATATTGAAAGACTGCTATCATGTCACCTCTAGTCCTTCTCTTCATTAGATTAGAGATACCACTTATTGTAATCATTCATCATATGTTTTAGCATAATTATCTTTATTGCTTTTCTCTGCACTCTAGAGTCTCAGCATGTTTTTAGTATCACAGTGGTCAGAACTGGGCACAATAGTCCAAGTGTGGTCTAAGAAGGCAGTAAATAGCGGTAACTAATATTTCATATGATCTTGATATGATTTTTCTGTTGGATCAACCTTTATTGGCTTTCTATTTGTTATCGTTCTGTTGCTAAGACATGGCCAACTCCTTACAGCCTCATGGACCATAATATGGCAGGCTCCCCTATCCCCCAATTGCCCAGAGTTTGCCAAAAATTCATGTACATGCTATCAATGACACTATCTAATCATCTCATCCTCTGCTGTCCTCTCTTCCTTTTGTCTTTTCCAACATCAGGTTTTTTTTCCAATGAGTCTTCTCATTAGGTGACCAAATTGGCTTTCTGTACTTACAGTATATATATCATTATATAATAATATATTATAGTATTTTATAATATATTATTATATAATATATACTATATATTATAATACTTCTGTCTGTACTTGATGTAAATAAAAGGATTTGTGAAATAAAAAGCATAATATTAGTAAATATGTCCTATTATACATTTCCTGTATGAATGGCAAACAACCTATTTTTTTTTAAAAAAATAAGGACCTATACTCAAGCCAATATTTATCTCTAACAATGTCATTTTTAAATAAACAATGCACTGAGAGAAATGAACTGCAAAGCTATATGTTACCTATCAATATAATATAAAGTTTACAAATAATAGTTTATCAATATTTCATGGAACATATGAATTAGATCTTAAAAGTTTTATTTAATATTCAATTATGTTAAAAATAGTCTTTAAACAAAGTTCATATTTACTCACAGATTTGATTATTCAATTTGTCTATTTAAACATTATAATTGGATTACTTTCAAACTAGAAGTATCTCAGAAAATACACAATGTAAAAACATTAAAAGATTTAAGAGCTATTAAATATTTATATTGCACATGGGTATCATAGAAAATACAATGTTCTGGAAAACTTAAAATCATGAATTATAATATCCTGTATAGCATTAAAAATACAACAATTCTACTAATATTTCATAAGCATTTTCTATCTTTTGGACCTTAACAATAGATAGGATTTAATGTTCATATAAAAGCTGAAAATGTATCCTACTGATTTAACTTTCAAGTTAAAATTGAACAAGCAAGGTTAAAAACACAATCCAATATAATTTGCAGCTCACAGTCAAAACTTTTTCCGCCACTAACTGTGTAGAGTAGAATGGCATACCATTAAGTAATTGATAAGTCCTTTTTTTGTCCACTTCACACTGTGCGGTTCCAATGGCAATGAAATCTTCCCATTACTTTTGGGATAGTAAGAATTACTGATGAATGAAGCAAGGCAGGAAAATGTTGAAATGCAACGAACCACAATATGCTGGGGATTTATAATAATAACTTTATAAGGCTGGAAAAACTAAGCAAAAATATGCTGCAACAAGTTAAAATTTGCATACAAGCAGAACATTCCTGATTGAACTGTTCTACATCTAAGTCAACATTAATGCAATAAAACTGAACATGGATAATCTGTTTATCATGAATAAAAAATCGTTTATAGAAGGTTCAACAGCAATATGCTTAAATGGTCACCAAGAATCATGAATTATTTGTGTCTGCTTATTAGATTGAATATTTCAAAGTCTTGTGAGTAGAGCAATTTGATGAAAAACAAGATGGCTCTTTTCTAATGATAATGCCTCTGAATCCAGCATGCATAACCAGCAACCTGATGAATATACACCACCACCATTGAGACTAATCCCCAGTCTGATACCAGAAGGCGCAATAAACAATCAGCCATTTTTATTTTTAAATAAAAGAAATGTGTTGAAGAACAAATTATGTGTTTCCTGTGTCCAACAGAGATGTTGACAAGGTGGTAAAACAGTAGCTTTATGTGATTGAATTGTGTATATAAATGTGGATGTCACTACAAACAAAAATAAATGACATTTTGGTGTCACTCGACTTACCTAAAACTTTTGGTGACACTAATTTATCATAAAATCTACATCTTGGACAGCAAAATAGTATCTATTACAGCTGTATTTTTAATTCTACATTTGATATGTTAGAAGCCTTCCAAAGTCTTTTTTAGAATGAGGAGCTATAATATTGGTAATACATTATGATTATGGTACAGAATGGCACTCCAGCAGCACAATTATTTGCCAACTTCAAAATGACACAAAGGCATATTTTATTATCATCAATAAGAGACTGAAGAAGTTTCTGCCTTAGGAAACTGAGTGATAAACCGAATTTTAAAGGAATAAAACAGCCTTTTATAATAGTTTGAACTCTTATCCCAGTCTCATAGTAAATCTTGGTTTTTAAAAAACTGGAAAAAAATGTATAGTGTTGCAGTTGCTACTGCTGCATATACTCCAAAATATATTCTATTTAGGAAGCCAGGGTATTTATTCCCTGTTTGCATGGGATGTTTGACTGCTGTTGGAGAACCAGGCACCTGATGGTCAGATTTTTTGAAACTCCTGAAGAATCTTTCTAAAACTTTATAGAAACAACTAGTGATTACTGTACTTTTACAAAAAATCAGAGAGCCCTGAAGAGGTACCAGATAGAAATCAGGCTCAGCTGGAATAGAAAGTCCATGGCAAATAACTAGATGTAATATTCCAATCCAGGTCAGAGTACAGCTACATGGAACAAAATATGTGTTGAGCCAGAAATTACCTGGGATAAAATTTTCTGATTACCATGAAGATCTGAATTCCCAGTCTTCTCCAATCAGCCTCCAGAGCTTAAGTCACTCCAAACCAAAAGACAAGGAGATTCCAACACCAGTCCAAGACCAAGTTGGATATAAATAACTGGGAAGCATGATAACCAGTACACTGAAAGAATTTGCAATTTGTCCCTACAGCCCAATACAAGATAAATATATTCACACTTTGTCACTTTTATAAAAGGATCCTGGTCAAAACTAAAATGCCCATCAAATTCAACCACCAGAAATGCTGATTTCCAAGGTTTGCCCTGTCAAACCTGGTCTTCGTAAAACACACCAGGCTTGCCTGCTCATCCACAACTAAGTTATGATTAATTGTAATTTTATTGCAAACAGACCTGGTGTTTTCCAGCAGCAATTTGACAACAAGGTCACCATATAATTCCACCAAATACTGTAATGGTGCATGTACTGTTACACATTTGGAAAACATTGTCTCATGCCTGATTTTTTTATGTTATTATTGTTTGAAAAGTTTGAAAGAAAGGTCATGCATTCTAAGCCAGTGACAAATTGCATTGAGTTACTAATTATACTTTAGTAATCTGTAAACACGTTATACATATACAGAATGATTTTCAAGTCTCAAATGGGTAAGTTAGGTTTTTCAAATATAGACTGAAAAACTCACATAGCTGCATATTTGCTTATTTCTGTAAAGATGAAAAAGCATACCTTTGAGACTGAAAAGTGAATTCTTAAAATTTTACAGTGTCATATTGATTTACATTTAATTTTTCTGACTAATAAAACATCCAAGCTTAATAGCACTGACTTCGTGAAAGTATGTGCTATTGTTTCTATTTTTCCTTGAGAGAAAGCACACATCTATATTCATTTTACATTAGAGCTAAAAAAATTAATTTCTTTTCTTGCTATAGATAATTTGAGGTTACTGGTAAAATGAAAACAGGATCAAACAAGTGTTCCCACATGGAACACATGACATATAACACTATTTTCCTTTATGGTTCCAGACAACATGTCCTAACCCAGATGGAGGCCTGCTTAGAATAAACCAGAAGCACAAATTTATCTGTAATAACCTTATTATTACCTTTATTGTCAGAGTACAACGTGAGTACAATGAGATTGGTAGAGCCTCCCTTTGTGCACACACACCTCAACACAACTCACAGTGGGGACAGAAGCTCCTAACCCAGTCCCAATCTTATTACACTATGTGACCTTGTTGCACAATGTGCCGGCCCCACAAGTCTATCATACTATGTTGACATGAAGTTATTTTCCGTTCAGAATTCTGACAGCCCACAGGTAGAAACTGTTCTTCATCCTGTTGGTGCGGCTGGCTGTGCTTCTACATCTCCTATTCGATGTTAGGAGAGTGAAAAAGTGCTGACCGGGATGTGAGTCATCCCTGAGAATTTTTCTCACTCTTCTAAGGCAGCGAGCCCTAGCGATGTCATCTAGTGGTATCAGGGAACAGCCCACAATGTTTTGTGCTGTGTTCACCACCCTCTGTAATGCATTTCTATCCGCAGCTGTCAAGCCAGCATACCACATCATAATGCAATATGTGAGGATGCTTTCTATTGTAGACTGGTAAAAGGAGGTCATCAGTTGTTGCTCCACTTTATTCTTTCATAAGATCATAAGGAAATGGAGTCACTGTTGGGCCTTTCTGGCCACCTAGGTTGTGTTGATTTTCCAGGTAAGATCTTCGCTGAGGTAGACTCCCAGGAATTTAAAGGAGGAAACTCTCTTCACACAGCCCCCCTCGATGTAAATTGGGGTGGGTTCCTCTTTCTTCTTCTAGAAATCTAACATCATCTCCTTTGTCTTGCTGATGTTTAGGTGCAGGTTGTTTTCTAGGCACCATGAGCATAATTTTTGAACCTCCCCCCTGTATACTGTTTTGTCTCCACCTGTAATGAGAGCCAATATGGTAGTACCATCTGTGAATTTAATGATCATAGTGGATGGGTCAGACAATACACAATCATGTGTGTACAGTGAATACAGGTAGGGACTGAGCACACAGCCCTGTGGGGAGCCAGTGCTAAGCTTCAGGGAGGTGGATGTGACAGACCCAGCCCTCACTGTTTGTGGATGGTCCCTCAGAAAGTCTTTGATCTAGTTGCAGAGGCAAGAGGGAAAATCCAAGTAAGTCAGCTTTTTGATAAGGATGCTCAGCAGGATAGTATTGAAGGCTGAGCTGTAGTCACTGAAAAGCATCCTGACATAGTTTCTGGGTTTCTTCAGATGGCTCGCTACAGAATGTAAGGCAGTAGCTATGGTGTCGTCTGTTGCCCTGTTCCCACTGTAGGCAAACTAATGTTTGTCAAAGTCTGGTGGGAGGCATGTCCCAAGGTGTTGGAGAACCAGTCTTTCAAAGCATTTCATCACTACTGACATTAACGCAATAGGTCTGTAGTCATTTAGACAGTTAATTGATGTTTTCTGGGGGACTGGGACAAGTGGTTGTTTTCAAGCATGATAGAATGCAAGCTGTTTGCAGGGAGATGTTAAAGATCTTTGTCTGGACCCCTGCTCATTGATTGGCACAAGTTTTTACCACTATCCCCAGCACCCATCCGGACCTGCAGCTTTACTGGGATTCACAGCCTTCAGTGCATTTGTCACTTGATGTTCATATATGAAGAGTGGCCGGGAATCAGAAAGCTGGCAGGCAGAGGCTACGGGGTCTTGTCTTTTCACCTCATAGCAGGCAAAGAAGATGTTCAACTCCTCTACCAATGAGGCATCAGCGTTGACCATGTTCCTTGTGTTGCCCTTATGGTTAGTTAGGTGCTGCAGTCCCTGCCACACTTGCTTCAGGTTGTTATTTTCTAGGTGGTTCTCCACCTTATATTTGTATTGTTGTTTTGCCATCTTAATGCCTCTTCTAAGGTTTGCCCTGGCCTCTATATATATATCCCTGTCCCCTACCTTAAAGGCAGAATCCTGGACTCTCAGAAGTGTCTGAACCTTGGCAGTCATCCAGGTTTTACAATTCCCATAGACTCTGATGCACTTGTCCGTTGTTACACTGTCAGTGGACCTTTGATGTTAGAGAGTATGGCATCAGTGTATTCATGCAGGTCTTGATGTTCAAATACACTCCACTAGTGGTTTCAAAACAGTCCGGCAGCTGACTGAGGGCACCCTCTGGCCAGATTTTAACCATTTTCATGACTGGTTGAGTTCTTTTCCTGAGAGGGAAATACTTGACAGAAGTGAAAGATAGTTAGATGTATCAAGGTGGGGGAGGGGGATTACTCTATAGCCTGTTTCAGGTTAGAGTACACAGTCTAAAGTGTTCTTACCTCTGGTAGAAAATTGCATGTATTGCACAAACTTAGGGAAAACTGTCTTTAAACAGGAATGATTGAAGTCCCCAGACACAACAAGAGCACCCTCTGGATGAGTTTGCTGCTGCCTGGAGATGATGTCATATAGCTTAGAAAGCGTCACGCTGACGTTAGCATCAGGTGCAATATAAACAGCTATAATAATTATCACATTTCTCTAGGCAGATAAAATGGCCTACATGTGACAGTTATCAGTTCCACATCTGGGGAGCAATACGCATAAAGTACTCTGCTGTTAACATACTGTGTATATAGATACAGAGTCCTCTTCTCTTGCTCTTACCAGTGTCGCCATTTCTTTCAGCACGATAAATGACTCAGCTTGTCAACTCCACTGCCACATCGGGTGTAGCTGTGTCATCATCACAAAGCTTTATCAGAGAAGCCTGCTTGCTACCATCTGCAGCTCTAATTCATCAATTTTGTGGAGGAGGGATCTGGCATTGCTCAAAAAGACACTTGGCAGCGCTAGTTGATGAGGCTGCTTTCGGAGCTAAGCCAACAGACCAGCTCTACAGTTGAGCTTTTGTTTCTGCTCCTTTCGCTTTTGCTTTCATCGGCACCTTCCCAACGACAGTCCCTGGAGATCCTGGAAGCCTCGCTATGCAGTTCAGTATATTGCGGGACTGCTGAAAATCGCTGGTAAATCCAGATTGGCTTGTGAGCCTGATGTTTAGCAGCTCTACGCATGTGTAGTGATGTCATGCTGGCCACACCCACCCTGGCCCTCAATAAAATCAAGTTTGACACCCCTGTTCTAGTCAATGCCAGGTTTTCTGCCAAGTGGTAGAAAAGAAAATCATGAAAATGTTTACATGCTTCTTCATGCAAAGTTCATGCAAACAGTGCATCGTATGCACTCTTTTCTTATGCATTCTTGTCCTAAAATACACTTTATTTCAAACACTTTTTCCACAGGAAATTACAGTTTTGTGCAATTGCTCCCCAATATATAATATATATAATATAAATTCCTGCGAAGTTATTTACTTAAAATATGATGAATTAGTTTTCATCACTTTCCTCTACACAATAGAAAAAAAATAGAGCCTAATAGTAATTATACTATAATTGATAGAATTGGGATTAAAAATATTTGAGTTCAAAATTGTCAGTCACAAAATTTATTGAATAAGCTGTTTATTCTTCAGTATAATTTTATTCAAATAGAGGAAGATTGGTCATGAATATTAAGTGAAAAAATATAGAAATATAAAGTAGCACTTGTTATACTTTTTTGCATGTATAATTCATAACCACAGAATATCAGAACTTTTTCATACATACGGTAGTAGTACAAAAAATTATGTGTACTATCAGTTCACTTAGGCATACATTTATTAAGCATAAGATAAATTCTTTTGAAACAGAAATCTTTCATATTACAATCAAAGCAAACAAGTCCTGTGATAATTTTACTTCAGCCTTACATTTTGTTCAGGTCAATCATATACACATATTCCCAATTGTATTTATGTCTATGTCCACAAAATCTTAATGTCAAGAAAGTATGCATTTTAAATTTCAGCCTTAAGCTTCTAAAGGACTTTGGACTGTTTTGATCACTAGAAAAAAATATTTTCTGTGATTAATTTTAATGAAAGATGCACATATCCATTTCACATATCCAAGGCAACGAGAATGCAGTTTGAATATGCTGCACTAAATATGAATGTAAAAAATATGAATGCTGTCTTACGTTCTTGTTCCTATTAAAAATCAACTCAACAGTTAACTGCTACATATAAAGTAACTGTACTGTATTCTTGCTCAGTCATTATGGAACAGCTACAGAAAATCTAAAAATATGTTTTGGTGGGCTATGTAAGGGAAAAAGAATTCAGTGCTTATGTGGAAAATAGGAAAGGTACAAAAAAATAATTCCAGCAGTCTGCTCTAAGAAATTGCTTAGTGTATTGTACTTAAAATGTACTTCAATTAATAACTTGGTGGAGTCTATGAAAGTATATGAAAATGTTTCTTAACTTTCCTCAAAGAATACAAATTAAGCATATATATATATATATATATATATATATATATATATATATATATATATATATATATATATATATATATATACAGTTTTGCATTATAAATTGCATTTTTCAACAGTTAGAAAATCTCTTAGTATCTAAAGTTATTTATTGGTTGTATTAAATGGATTTTACTAGTTTATAGTCAGAAATGATCAAAGCAAAACAATTTGGTCAGCTATCTTGGAAATCTAGACACCCATATCTTAATATTATGTTTTAACCAACATGAACTATATAGGTGGATTCAAGGAGGAACATTGATTTTAAAATTCAAATAAATGTAGCAAAGGAGAAGAAAATGCATTTATTATTAATCTGAGCAATGCTTAGATTCCAGTATTTTCTCATAGTCATGAAAATTTTTAAAGAAATGTAACTTCAAAAAATAACCAAAATACATTATCATAATCAGACATAATGGAACATACCAGGCATATATAAATGGAGAGCCATAATGATGGCTTATTGGCAGATATGTCTATTAGTTTCTCGCAGTTTAGGGTTATTATTTTATATATTTTACAGGGAGAATTCATATAAACAAACCTAAACCAAAAACAAACCACATACATTTTTCAATAGTTGATTCAGTAGATGAGATACAGTATTCAAATAATTTCATATTTCTTTTTTTCCCTTAAGTTTCCTCAGCAATAGGAAATATCATGGCTCTGGGTAGATAGTGTTGGACATATGACAATCATAGCAACAATGCTCATCTTACAAAGAGGACACGCACCTGAGTCCAAGTCAATTAAAAAACTGAAAGCAATGCCATTGAAAGTCAAATTATCCTAGGGATTAGTAACTTTAATCTCAGAGAGAAAATGTAGGAGCAGGACAAATTCAATGTATTTACCAATGACAGCATTCAGAATTTCATGAAGTTTGAAAGCTGCTTAATTTATTTCTAAGAAAATAATGTAATATATATTGTAGCTGTATTCTGAAGTATATTTTAAATACTCTTCTTATATATGTCATGTTATTATGTCTCCCATCTAATTTTGATATACAAATAGGCACATAAAATGGATGTATGCACATGTCCAGTAGCCACAGCTGCCACCAGCTGCTCAAACATGAGTTAGAAGTCCAATTTAGTGTATTTAGTGTATTGTTGCCATATAACTTTATTTCATTAACATTTTTTCCTGCTAGCTGCTATATTTGTTCAGTCTGTATCACTGAACTGGATTGCTCCAATCACCTCAATTTGTTTAAGTTCAGTTTGCAACATCACTTTGTGGTTCTGAATTGGAATTTGTTCAAGAAAATTCTAAAATGTACCATCCACATTTGAGAAATTTTCGAATAAGTATTTTCTACCCCTCACCCACCTTTGAAAAAAAGCACACAATTCAAGATGAAATATTTCCAACTCAAATTAAAAGCAGTCATTCATCTTGAAATAAACCAGTTTCAATGTTCTGGGGAGAAAGAAGAAAAAACACCAAGGGAAGAAATCATTGTGCAGAATGCTGCCATCAGCTGTTTTTGGAAACTATCAATCACGGTTCTTAGTGAAGTGTTGATACAACTGTTGAACTACTTGGCATTGACACATTGGTGATAAAATCGTACACCTTTCAGCACTCATTTGTACATCTTGAGACAAATTAGCTACTGAAGAAAGAAACAATCAAGTCATTCACAACTTAGAAGGAAATATAAAACTGTAAATATTAGTATCCTTCTCTTTCAGAACTGTTAATATCTCTTTACTTACATAAATGCAAGAGCCATTGGTTCATGGATTATTTTTTTATTCCTTCTTCATGTTTTATGAGTGCCACCCAAGCAGCTTCAAGTTTCCCTGTGGGAAAAGGAGAATGAATCCTTCTGCTTTTAATATGGACAGTGTGGGGATTCTACCAAATCTAAATGATATTAAAATTCCAGAAAATATAGTTATTGCTCTCATTTGACTTTCTAATGTTACCCAGTATAATATTAATAGTATCACTGTGCTGAAAACCCATCTATTGCTCAAAGGGTCTTTTAAGGAAGCCAGCAAGATTTTCTTTTGTCTGCTAGCTTTTACATAGTGAGCAATAAGACCTTTGTGCAAAATCACTCATACATACAACATACTGCACAGAAATCAACAAGATTTAAACTTAATGTGAAAAAAGAAAATATAAATAGGAACAGTACTATTTATTACTAATCTCATGTAGAAGAGAACAGATTTGTATGTGTGTATGTGTGATAGCTATGTAGCTAAAGGAATAACATTTAGACTTATATACCACTTCACAGTCCTCTGTAAGTAGTCTACAGAGTCCGAATATTGTTTTCCCACCCCCAAATTTGGGTCCTTATTTTACTGACCTCGGAAGGATGGACGGCTGAGTCAACCTATACCAGCCTGATCTATATCTAATATACATAGATCCTTTGTTGCCTCCAATTCTGATGCAGTTCTAAATTACTGAATAAGTGTTTTTCTTAACTGGTTCAAACACATCAGATTTGCTCCAATGGGCAACTTTGGGCCAATTGATATTTGGACTGTGCCAAAACATTGTTATTATGGCGACTATATAGCCTTGTACAAAAAGCAAACAAAGTAGACTTGAGATTTTGCAATGGGTTACCAAAGAAACACATTGGAAGTCTTTTATGCAATAAAAAATATATTTTACAGAAAAATGATACCAGTAGATACAATCTCAAAACATTTACTTCTCCTCTATTTCTTGCATTTCTCTAGCTGTTTGTTTACATTTGTTTACATTCTTTTTTAAACAAAGGGGAAAACAAATCAAAGCCAAGGGATTACTTAATAAAAAACAAGTGCAAATAGACCTTTTAAGCAGGGAATGCTTTGTATGTACCCTGTTTCTCAGAAAATATTTCTTTTAGACTTGAAAATAAGCACTTGGACTTATTTTCGAGGCAGTCTTACTCTTTTTGAAATGCAGAAGGCCAATTCGGTGAGCTGGACACACCATGGACACACTGTCACCTTCATTCTGAACCTTCAACATTCGGAATTGAGGCTTTTTGGCAAATGGGAGGAAAATGGGGAGGGGGCAATTTTCCTGCCTGTCATCCTTCCTGTCATCTGTGCTGAGCTTGAGGAATAGATGACAGGCAAAAAAATCCCTCCTCCCCATTTCCTTCCATTTGCCAAAAGGCCTCCAGTGAGCCTCCCAAAAAGAGGGAAAAAGCAAAGCAGATGGCTGCGGAGCTGCTGGCTTCAGGGAAGTGGCCCAACAAGCAGAAGCCCTGCACCAAGAAGGAGAGGGCAAAAGTGGTATTTGCACTCCTCAAGGGGCTAGTAGGCTGCAGCTGCAGTCAGATAGTTGCCCCTCCTGCACCTGTGCCACCATTCATGCTGGCTACGCTCATCCCCCCTGGGCTTATTTTCAGGGTAGGGATAATATTAGCCCCCCACAAAAAAATTAGGGTTGGGCTTATTATTGGGGTGGGTCATGTTTTCGGAGAACACAGGTTATCAAAAAGATGCTTCCATTATTCTTTTGATATGGGTTTCTCCTAGTATTTGAAATTCCAAGTGACCATTTTATAAAAACTACAGGATAAAAAAACTATAGTTCTACAGAACTTTTAGTTAATTTGTGCAGCCTCTTCCTTTCCACCACTTTCTAGCCATGAATTTAAAAAAAAATCACCTTCTGGTGATTGAATCAGACTTTTTACCATAGTGCTTAATGATACAAAGAGTAAAATGTTACATGTGTTTGGAGTAGTAAAGTGTGGTACAAAGAATCAAAATTGTGTGGAACATTTTCTATTAGTAATTTGAGTTTCAGTAATTTTCAGCCTTATTCTCTGTATGCTTTTTTAGAAGCAAACCTCAGCATGTTCAGTGGACCATAACTCAAGGAAATTTTATAGTTTAGTCATTAAGCCTGTATTTAAGCTGTTTGGGGCTAAAGGCTACAATCTAATATAAACATGATTAATTCCATTAGTTTGATTCAGCTGAACTGTTCTTAATAATAAACTGGATTCTGACCAAAGACTTGTGATTATTTTTTATAAGACAATAATCATACCGAAGACAATATTTAGAATATTAATTAAAGCTCTGATTTACTTAAATGCTATCCATCTAGTGCTTTCAATATGCTTAAGCTTTCTAAAGATTGGTGCAAAAGATGACAATACAGAATTCTCAACAAGTTTGAGCTTAAACTTTCTAAAGATCAGTGCAAAAGATGACAATACAGAATTCTCAACAAGTTTGAGTTTTATTTTGTCCTAAATTTTGAAATATCCTCATATCCTATTTAGAGTTATTAAATAGAGATTATTATTTGTTAATTCAAAAAAATCTGTATCAGTACACCATGCTCACAGTAATTCATGTTTTGGTCACTTCTTGACTGGATTGTTGTAATTTGCTATACATTGTGTTGATATTGAACACCATATGAAAGCTACAGTTGATCTAAAATGTAACAGCTTGAATAGTTAAAAGTGCCTCTCAATTTTCTATAATACTAGGATAGTCCAGTGGTGAAATTCATTTTTTTTTACTTCTGGTTATGTGGGCGTGGCAGGGGAAGGACACTGTAAAATCTCCAGTCAGAGGTGGTATTTGCCAGTTCTCCGAGTCAGAACCTGCTGAATACCACCTTTGGTATAGTCAGAACTTTACTAACTGCCAGTTTGCTTTCAGGTCCAATGTAAAGTACTAATAATTACCTTGAAAGATCTGATAAGCAATTTTTATAGAGAGGACACTTTTGAAGGATTTGTCATCATCAGACACCATAAGGATATGTCTTTCCTGTGATTGCCTTTTTCTTAGGAACAGTGTTCACCTGGTATGTAGTAAATACCAAACCTGTTCAGTTTCAGGTACTCCATCAATATTTGGCTTGTCTAAAAAGCCTTTGGTATTAAGAGTACGATGGGTCTTCTCTGTCAGTAGGCAATTGTTATTGTCATGAATCTTTTACCTCAGTGCATTAACTGAATAGGCAGGTTTACTAATATTATTGGTTTGAGTGTGTGTTGCTTTTGTAAATTTGATTTTGCATTGTTTATATGCTGCTTATGGTCTTTTTAGGAATATAAATTTCAATCATAAATAATTAGTATTAGTATAAATATTATGAATTCATTTACTCTAACTTTTTTCCACAGCTAAGAAAGAAAATACATTCTGCAACTTCTTCCTTTTTGCTTAAGAGAATGCATTTGTAAAAAGCTGAGATTGATAGTCACTTTTCTTACAGAACATAACAGATGAATTGTCTGGATCCCTTTGCTCTCCTGTTTGTTTTGCTGCCAGGCAGAAGAGAATAAGAATGTTTAAATTATAGCTTGGAAAAGAACAAGATCAGCAACCGGAACAAAGCTAGAGCTAATATTGCCAAGTTGTTCTGGAGACCATGTAAATAATTATATGATGGATGTAATGCATTCAATTGCAATGAATGTATTTTAAATACAAAAATGATGACAAGGGTAATGTTCCAATGTAATTAACTACAATTAACCTAATGTAGACAATTATAATCACATTACTATGTCAGTTAACCTCTTTCCATCCTTTTATCATAACATCTAACATAAATATGAGCATGCAAATAAGATGAAAGAGCTGGACTCCATAAAGGTTTATATATATATATATATATATATATATATATATATATATATATATATATATATATATATATATATATATATATAAATGTTTTCTTAAGTTTTCGGGTACTTTACATGTATGGCCTTCAGCTTTGTTCCGGTATTTTCCCACGTCATAGTAGTGGTGCTTTTAAAGTTGTAGCAACGTTTCAGCAGAATCTCATCTGCCATCATCAGGCTCTCAACCAATCAGGATGAAGAAAAAACCATTCTGGCACAGCAATAGGCTGCCCCAAATTTAAATCTGAAATCACTGTAAAAGTCTAACTCACAGACGAACACTATACAAAAGCCTGATGATGGCAGATGAGATTCTGCTGAAACGTTGCTACAACTTTAAAAGCACCACTACTATGATGTGGGAAAATACCCGAACAAAGCTGAAGGCCATACATATATATAAATATAAATATAAATATAAATATAAATATATATATAAAAATATATAAAAATATAAATATATATATATATAAAAATATAAATATAAATATAAATTTATATATATAAAATCAATGGCCATAGATTTTGTTCACAACATACATGGCTTTAACTTTTTGTCTCAGATTCCAAAGTGGCTTGTTACTCTATCAAGAAAAAGGTTATAATTCTGGATAAAATTTATGGTACTTTAGAGAATTTGCAACCTGAGACGAGAAAGCACTTTTAAGAATTTGAACTGGACTATGTGTTTTCTGGCTGTGGAACTGTTACTGCTATCCTGACTCAACTACACCATGTTTTCTTTAGTAAATCATTTTTTTTTTAAAGCTAGTTTTGCCTGAACTGTGTAAGTCTGGTGCATAATAGAAGATAAGATTTTTAACTGAAATGTAAAAAGGATTTTTAAAACATGTGGCATAGTTAACTGAAATCACTTGAAGATGCACTTTAATATATAAATGTATAAAGTTTCTATTGTGCGACTTTTCCTATTTTTATTTTAGAAAAAGTAAAATAAACAATTACAAACATTTAAATGAAATAAAATTGAACAAATTCTAAATCACTTTTTTCAGTTAAGAAGAAAAAAAAAATAATGCAATTAAAGATAGGTTGTACCCATTTATGTTCATGGGAAGAATTTCAAAGATTTTAATTTAATTTTAAATGTATTTAATACCATGTTTTCCCAAAAATAAGACCGGATCTTATATATTAGAAAATAAGACCCATTAGGTCTTATTTTTGGGAATGTCCTATTTTGTGACTGGCTGGCTCCCTGCCACCATCTGCTTGCCCATGGTTTCAACAGTTTACAGGTTTTCCCAGGGCAGACACACTGTTCTTCCAGCACAATCTGGAAGCTTCACCTGCTTGCAAATTGGGTGCTTTGAAATAGAGCCATTTCAAAATTGGGGAAGTATGATAGCAATAGCACTTAGACTTATATACTGCTTCATAGTGCTTTATAGCACACTCTAAGCAGTTTACAGAGTCAGCATATTTCCCAACAATTTTGTTTTACTGACCTCTGAAGGTTGGAAGGCTGAGTCAACCTTGAGCTGGTGAGGATCAAAGTCTTGGCAGTGAGCTGAATTGGCCTGCAATACTGCATTCTAACCACCATAGCTCTTTTAAGTTAGTTAGTTTGGTCTAGTAGTTAAGGCTAGAAACCAGAAGATTATGAGTTCTAATCCTGCTTTAGTCATGAAAGCCAACTGAGTGACTTTGGGCTAGTCATGGTCTCTTATTCCAGCCTACTTCACAGGGTGGTTGTTGTGAGAAATCTAAGAGGAGAAAACAGCATGTTCACTGCCTTGTAAAGTAATGAAGGCAGGATAAAAATATAATCACATCACTACTTCTAGGCCAAGTAGCCAACCTTTGTCAATACATACAGAAACAAAAGAAGTCATGCTGGGTAGACACCTTTCACTTAAACATTTCAGGGATATATAAAAAAAACATTTTGAAAAACTGGTGTTATAAGTTCTCTTGAGAATTAGCTGAGAAGTCAGCCAGTTTGTTTTATCACCTTCACAAATCCTATTTATCAGTGCACTTGATAATACTGCCTTCTTCATTTTCTACTAAAATTGGTTTAGGCAAGGGGAAAAAGGAGAGAAAAGAACAGTATGAATTTATTCTGCTATTTTTGTTTCTTTTTATTTATTGAAAGATCTTTAGAGCTGACCATTTTAAAACTCTGAGCAACATCAACATTAAAACTAAAAGTCTGGCAACCCAATGAATCTTCCAGATGTACCCAACAATCAACCACAGGCTTCCACTATTCTATTCCAGTGCTTGGAAAGGACCAATATTTTAAGCTAAAGGGTTGGGGACCTGCCAGCATGCCAGGTGGGGGGTGTTCCATAAGGTAGGACAGAAAAGGCACACTTTGTAGGTCCCACTATTTAAGGGAAGGGATTTGGAAAGCATACATCGCATTTGAACTAGGGGGACAGTGAATCAAAGCCCTAAAGCTATTCTGTCATGTCCAGGTAGAATAAAAAATGATTCTTTCCTATTCACAACTTCTCAATCTCCAGGCATTCAGTGAGCACCATAACAGCATCACTATTTGGGCAGGGGTACCCTGTTTCCCCAAAAATACAACCTACCCTGAAAGTAAATCCTAACTTGATTTTTACACATGTGCCCAATATAAGCCCTACCCCAAAAAATAAGCCCTAAATAAGCCTACTCTAAAGTGCACAAGTAAAAATTAAGCTAGGGTGGGGATGGAGGGCTGAAGTTCCCCTACTTCTTATGTTTGGACAGTTGTAGCCAGGCCTTGCACACCCTGACATCTGCCTTGCCGGCCTTGCAGCCAGCAAGGCTTTCCTAAAGGTCTCTACTGTAGATAACACAGATCGATCTGGAGCTCTGTTATTGACTGCAGAGGCATTCAGGAAAGGCTGCAGAAGAAGTAGTTTCTGAAGGCCTCTGACAGCAAAAAGGAGGCTGGGGGTGACCCACACAAGTGAGGTTAGTCAGTGGATTACATCCTTTGAAAATAAGACCTGGTGCCTTTTTTGGTGGGGGAAAAATATAAAACAGGATCTTATTTAGGGGAAACACAGTAGAAATGTCAAACTGGATATCATCATTACATCATATCCCATGCTGCCAAATAACTAATCCAGCAGTTTCATGTAAAGGTTAAAGAGGAGAGATTAAAGAACTAAGACTGAAGGGACACCACATTTCAGGGATTTATGACTTGACCTTTCCTTCCCAACACCAGCTAATCTAACCATGGATTAAGCAGAAGAATCGTCATAAAATAGTATCTCCATTCCAATTTCTGAAGCCAGTTAAGAAGGATACCGTTTTCAATGTACTAAAAGCTATTGAGAGATCCAGGAGGTTGCACAATCACCATCCTGAGCTTTCTAGGACTCATCCACTATGCCATCTCACTACGGTGCCTTGACTGAATCCAGACTTCAAAGGTCTCAATAATCTGCTTTGTTTGGGGACCTCTGAAGCTGAGCACCAACCACTCTCCAATAAAGGAAGTTTGAAGGCTGGCTGAAAATTGTCCAACACAGTTGGGTCTGATATGGTTTTCTATTTCTTATGTGAATCTTTACATTTCCTCAAATCTTTTATCTTTAGTTTCCCTTAACATTTAAATACAATTTACAGTATTGTTCAGATCTCCAATTGAGTCTCTTTTAGTTACTTTAATCACTTTTTCAGTCTGCTGCCTCTTTTTTCCCTATTCTCTTCCACATAAAATGTTTGTTTTTAATACTAATTCTTCTTGTCTGTCTGAATGGATCTGCGATAGTATGTTTCTTGTTAGATTATTGTTATAATATACAGTTTTTCTTTATTTCATACCATATTTTTCTACATTATACCAAGATAATGTTCATAATTGCTGAAGGCATTTTTATTCTGTTGCACAAATTACAAGTGACTTATGCAAACAAATAAACTAAAGTGTGGCCGAGCCTCAAGAAGTTCTGAGAGAGGTACATTTAACAATGGTGGTATTCCATACAGCCAACATTCTCTTGCAAAAAGACTCAGCTTCCACTGTTGGTATCTTCTAGATGGATACACAAAGAGTATAATTCTCTCTCCCCAAATCCCCTAATGCTATTTGGGCTTTATTTTTCTGATTTAAATTTTAAGATGGACTTTGAGTGCTGCGCATTGATTTAGAACAAACTTCAAACATTTTCTCAGCTCTTTCTTTTTAAAAAAATTGTCCATAAGGGTTTCCTTTGCAAATTAATGCTTTATTTTTCCACTGTTGTAAATACAATTCTGAAACATCAACGAACTGTTAACAATTTATGTATGGACTCAATGCTGATAGATATGTAGTCTTGAATCAAGCTTTTTTAGGTTGATTGTTTCAGGATAGTTTAAATCTAAATGGAATTTAAATGTGGAATCCTACATGAATTCTGTTATGTGTTCAGTGTAGTTTTTAAATATGTATATGTAAGTATTTTGGTAATAAGATTAAACTAGATTTTATATAGCTTATTTTATTGTTATAAAATGATTTCGATAAATGAAAGCCATATTTGTTTTCTCTGCATGGTGATCAATTTTTCTTCAGACTAAAAGTAGAAATTGTATTATTTGATCTGCACAGTAGTTTCACCTCTTTGTATTTTAGTAATTTTCAGCATTTTTCTCCTCATGATCCACATTTGTTCAGAATATTTGTTGATAATCTCTTGATGTGGTTGAAGATTAAAGTCTTAAATGTGAGCAGCTTGACCTCTTTATTATTGTTTTTTTTATATGAGTTGTCTTCAATTAAGAGGCAGCTGTAGAACATGGCATCATTAGGGGAATAATTTGCTGATGGAATGACAAAGATAATATACCCAAAGGGATTCTCTTTTATAGTAATTGTGCTGGGCAGTTACCATGCTGTGCTTTAGAGGAATTATGGATAATTACCACAAATCATGGAATGCGAGCAATACTTTTATGTCATTTTTTAAAATAAATCCTTGTAAGAAATATAGGAAACTCTGTGTGTGTGTGTATGTCTGTGTAATATACATATAAACATCCAACAAATGCATATTTCTTGAAAACAAGACATTGAATATACATTTAACAAAGGGTATAACATTAATGTATAATTCTAGAAAAGCTTGCTCTATAAATCAAAAGTTATTTCAAATATTAGTTACATTAATCAACATTGTTCCCTGTTATATTCGAAGCAAAAATGTGTCAGCCAGTTAAATTGTCCTAAATTTCATTCCTGCAAAAACTTGATATGTGATTAAAACAATTTAGTTTTACTTGGTTTAAAAGAGTGTTGACTAGAATAACATGGAACTAAACATGGGATCCAATTATGACTTATGTAATCAGTTGCACACAAAGTTATATGAGTAGCAGATGATTCACACAAGGGTGTATCAACTTGCACAGCTTAGATACTACCAATTGAAACAGACAAACAAGAAACACATTCCTCATGTTCTTAGAAGCCCAGCTTAAAGTCACTTTACTAAATCTTGTTCAGTTTTTGCTTCCTGGATCTTGCCCAATTGTGTGGGCCTGAATATCCAGTGGAGTTTGAGTTGAGATCTCTCAACTGTTTAGCATAAAAGACCTGTTAAAAATAATTTGCTTTTTATGTTCTGATTTTAAACTAAATAAATATACTAAAGATTCCAGGACTTTAGCATTCCTTACATTTTCTTTCTTCTTACAAATTCTGTTGACATTATCTCTGTTAAAGGATTGAAATTCTAGGGAGAAGACCACAAAAACTATACTGTTTCCCTTTATTGATCAGTCTTCCCCAGTCTGGCACCTGCTGGATCTGCAATTCCTAACACATGTAAAAGATAACAGGTTGGACAGCACTGACCAGATCAATTGCCCTTCATACTTTGAAGTGGTATGCCAATGGCTAAATGCAATATGTACATTACATTTCTCATATGTTGGCAGGAGACCTGCTATTCAACAATATCTCAAAAACAGTCTATACATAGTTGCATTTCTAAAACAAATAAAAAGCCTAAAATAGAACAACAGTTTTATTCTCCAGCTCACAGGAGATTACAGAGTGCCTTTGTATCAATTGCAAGAGATAATACATAGAGCAGGGCTGTCAAACACCTGGCCTAAGGGCCAGATGTGTCATGCGTTGGCCCTGCCCATGCCCATGCCCAGTTTAGTTTAGGGGAGAAAAGTTTCAATATGTCATGTTATGATGCCATGACAATGTGAGTTTGACACTCTTGATATAGAGAGATAATGTAAACTATTTAGTTGAAAATTAAAGGTAAAGTTTAAGGTTTCCCTGGACAGTTATTTCCAATTCTAGGAGGAGTTGCTCATTTCTTTTTTTTAGCTGAGGGAATCAGTATTTCATTTCCATCATCATGTGTCCAGCACAGAAGTGGTACCTATTTGTCTCTCCATTTTCACACTTTTGAATGGGTAGAGCTGGGCAAGCAATGGGATCTCACTCTGTTGCTCAGCACTTGGGTCTTGAACCTGGGCTGTTAACTTCCCAGCTCACAAGTTCATCTTTAACATTTTGGGCTTTCTAATGCAATCTGCCTTTGGATTATGGATTTCCTGTCTGGCCGCTCACAGAGGGTCAGATTAGGTAATCATACCTCTTCAGCCCTTATTCTTAACACTGGTACACCACAGGGTTGCGTGTTGAGTCCCTTACTTTATACTCTTTATGTGCATGACTGTGTTCCCACTCACGTTAGTAATACTATTGCTAAATTTGCAGATGATACAACAGTGGTGGGACTTATCTCTGGGGTCGATGAGTCTGCCTACCAAGATGAGGTGACCGGTTGCTTTCGTGGTGTGGAGACAATAACTTGGTCCTCAACACCAATAAGACCAGGGAGCTTATAGTGGATTGTAGAAGGAACAGATCAGACATCCAGCCCTTGTTTATCAATGGAGACCGAGTGGAGCAAGTGGCCAGTTTTAAGTTTCTGGGTGTTACCCTAAAACAGGACCTGATCTGGGTGCCCACATTGTAGCCCTGGTCAAAAGGGCCCAGCAGAGAGTATACTACCTGAGGCTTCTCAGAAAACAACTGAATGAGAAACTGCTGGTGACCTTCTACCACTGCACCACAGAGAGCATTTTAACATACTGCATCTCTGTATGGTTTGCCAATTGCACAGTGGCAGATAGGAAAGCACTCCAGAGGGTTAATGCCATTGCCCAGAAGATTATTGGTTGCCCTCTACCCTCTTTGGAAGAGCTTTATAGCTCCCAATGCCTTAAGAAAGTTCAAAACATTCTCAAAGATCCATCTCATCCTGAGAACCCTTTTTTTTTAACTATTACCATCTGGCAGATGGTACAGAATAATAAAAACAAGGACAAATAGGCTGAAAAACAGCTTCTATCCCAGGGCAGTAGCTCTTTTGAATTCTGCTATAGTGCAGTGTTGGTGTGGTGTCAGGGGTTTCCGGTTCAATGTGTGAAAGGTGAAGGATGTATATTTGTGTTTATTTTCATGGTCATGGTCATGATATGCACTGAAGATGGTGTTTGATTTCGTTGTACACGGTGCAATGACAATAAAAGTAAACTAAACTAAACTAAACTAAGTCATTGCACTTCCCCACTGCAATATATGAATTTTGCTAATAGTATTCCAAACTATCCAGATTGCACTGTAGTTAGGTGGCCAACCAACCAATCAATACACTACATCATACAGGAGAAATACAGGACACTATAGGAGAATTGTGCAAATTAATTGTGTATTACATGAAAAAAGTAGTTCCTTTTACTGTTTTCTGATGTGCTATTATAATTGGGTGATTCTGATTTTTCCCTTTCCACTTTGTCTATGCTTCAATTTCTATATCTCTATAGTGTATTTTTAAATTAATTTAAAACATTAAAAAATAAAATCTTTATATAGAAATTGTTCACTTTCCCAACTCCTTTTTGGTTACTTTATTTACTTTTATCACAGAAAAATGATAAAATAATTTCAGAGTTCAGATTTTGCAGCAGCTGTGTTAAGCTAGAAATATATTTATTTGCTGTAATCATTGAAAGAACGGTGTTTTGTATATGTTCTTTCACTTTATAAAGCACATCTTATAAAAGTTTTACATGCCAAGGAAAACTTCAGGTGCTTCATCACCACTAGTAGTCTTGGCTTAAAGAAAGTGGCTTCTGCTCATGGCATCTCCTGGTCAATCAAAGGAAAGAATGTCGCTTTCCTTCCTATAAAGAGTAATTTTCTCAATGCTTCATAAAAGCAGCCCAATGTGTTTTTGCGGTAAGCCCTTTAATATTATTTGTATCTATATGGGCAGTGTCTTACACAGAGCAGCCTGAAGGGCTATGACTTTTTTTATTGATGTTGACTTATTTTGGCATAAAGACAGGGGTGGGATTCTACTGGTTTGGCCTGGTTCAGGAAAGCTGGTAGCTCTGAAAATCAGCTGTGAAAGAACTGGTTTGCTCATTGGATCATTGGATCATTGGATCAGCTGTTGGGCCTGTCCCCCCACTCCCCTGGCTCTAGTCTCTGCTTTATTTCCAGATTTTCCAGCTCAGCTGATTCATGCAACACAAAAGATTGCTGCATATCAGCTGTTTTATACACAGGGCTTGCAGCAGAAGGTGAGTTGTAAATGCTGTACATGCACATGAAGCACATGCTCACTGTACCGGTTGTTACACCGGTTGAAACCCACCCTTGCATAAAGAGTCTTAAAATCTAGATATAAGCTTAGTACAGGCTTGGGGATTTGTTTGCCAATAGTCAAGGCCAAATGAGGATAGGTGAAATTTCAGACCGGAAGCAAATTAGGGCATATATAAGAGAGAAATATAACGAGAAGATTTCCTGATTGTCAAGCATGCAGTATCATCCATGTAGCAACATTCAACTTAAGAGGGCAAACTTTTACAGCCTGGAGACACTTTGTCTTTGGCATATGCCTAAGGACATACTCAGTGTTATGAGTAATGTCTTGATATCACCAGAACCAGAATCTTTTTGCCTCTAAAAATACCACTCTTTCCCCAAACCAGCAAAAGGTCATATATGCCCATTTCAGGATGACCTAGTAGCAGAGGTAGTATTCAGCAGGTTCTCACCAGTTCTAGAGAATTGGTAGCAGAAATTTTGAGTAGTTTGGAGAACTGACAAATACCCTCTCTGACTGGACATTTTACAGTATCCTTCCCCTGCCATGCCCACAAAGCCACACCCACAGAACCGGTAGTAAAAAAAAAATGAATCCCACCACTGCCTGGTAGCCATAACTTTTGTGGTGTGATGGACCACAGATTTTCCACTTCTGATCCTAGTCTATAAGGCTGGTTTAGGGATAAATGTCCTTAATTGTCTTGTGGCTTTGCCCATAATTATCATTTGGGCTGTGCTAGAAAATTTGTGCTGGAAAATTTGTTTTATGCAAATGCAAGATTCTGACAAAGAACTAATTATTTTAATTAATCATTTCATTTTAATTATTATAAGTTTTATTCTTCTAAAGCTTTTTTAGAAACATATAAAGCAGCATCTGGCATTTGAATTACATGCTAAGCTTGGTTAACCAAGCCATGTATGGCTCATTAACAGTACCTGCTTGCATGTAGATTCAGCAGATGTCCATGAACACATACACCACTGAGCCTTATGGCTCAGTGTAATATATAATTGGTCCTGCATGTGTTGTGTATAATAGCAGCAGGTCTAACTCATTTGTTTTATATTCTCTCCAAATAATCTTAGTTTATATATAAAACTAATAGTCAGTTCCAAAAAACCATAGTCAGTTCCAAAAAATTGCAATCAATATCTATGTGGACCACTTAAACAGAGGCACTAACTACTGTGCTAATTAGACCTGAAATATTTTTTTTCAATATACAAAAGACTTGTGCTTAGATATCAAATGCCATTCTTCATATTCAGTAAATAACTCAGGAGACCAAGCTGTACCAATAGATATGATCCTAAACAATAGGGCAGTGTTACAGGATAAAGGCTATTATTGTCACCTAAAACCAAGCCAGAAAAAGTGAGCATCCATTTTTTTAAAAAAGACCAGTGTGGGGGTTTTCTTTCTTGTAAAAGGTTTAACACAGATAGAAAAGAACTTTATAATATCTTTTTCCCCAAGAAACTAAAAACTAAAAATTTGTCTATGAATCTGATTAGATTCACATTGCTTTTTGAAAAAAAATTAAGTACTATTTGAAATCCCTCAAATTCAATCAAAATAACAAACTAAGTTAAACTATAAACTATTTTATACTTCTGTCTTTATAAAATTTTAACTCACTCTTTCTAGCAAAATCCAATCTCTTCCAAGTATTTATTTATTTAGCTTTCCAATTTTTTCATGTCAGCATCAGACAAGAGACTAGATTATGGCTGCTGTTATTTTAACCAGACATTTCCAGTGGAAGGAACAAACCACTTAGACCTAGTATAGATAGTAATTTAGAATGATGTTTTTCCACTGTTAATTTCAGCTAATGCAGAGACTCAACAGAAGATCACAGGAACTGTTCTATTATTAGAAGTACCTTATATTATTTTCTTATCATTATAATTTCAGAGATGTTTGCTTACTTACTTGCATTGGAAGGTGGGAATGGATAGGAATGAAGTCTGCTACACCAACACAGCATGGGTGAAGGTAGTGCTGTTTATTACTATATAAATGTAGTGCAAAGTATATTTACAATACTTTATGTATATAAGCATTATCTGTATGTAGATCTAGCTGTGGTTAATAGTCTAGCATAAATATGTATTCTAGTACCTACTTAATAGTTAGAACTTAACAATTAAACTTATAACATTTTACTTAAAAAAACAAATTGCGTCACTGCTATTTTTCTCTTTATCTCAACTAACTTCAGGCTTAAGAATACTTCTACCTTTAATATTCTTGTTAGATCTGGGAGAGTGGGCGCAAGAAACGGAGACGAGGCATCGAATAGTGACTCCAACTCTTTATTTGTGACTTCAGAACAGAGCGAAATACTTGGGCAACAGCAACTCCTTTTATAGAGCTGGCTGCTGTCAAAACACCCAATGGTTTGAGTTTGCCACGCTGGGAGCGTCCAATCAGCAGCGACCCGCCAACAGCCAATCAGATCAGCCAAAAACGACCAATCACGATCCGCCATTAGCGGGCCAATCAGAAGTGCAGGTTTACGAGCCTGTCGTGGAAGGAAAACTATTAGAATTGCAAACTAACGAGTTGCTTAGTTCGGAACACCCCTCCCCCTAGGTTCCGTCTCAAGGGTGGGGTGATGTATTCTCGCAGGTAGGCAGGTCGTCTCACCTGTCTACCTGATTTGCGTTGCTCCACCAGTCTTTGCCCGGACTCTGGTTCCGGTGGGCTGTTCCTTGAGCTCGGCGATAATGATGATCTGACTTCTCCGTTGGGTGACTCGGGGTTGTCATTACTACTCCCGTCAAGGCTGTCATCTGGATTCTCGGAGTTAGCTGATGCCGCATTGCTGCTTCATGGAGAGATGACCATCTGCCCTGGCTCTTCTTCGGAAGGTGAATATTCTGGGTTTGGTTGCGCTGATTTCTGGGTTTCGAGTACTGGGTCGGACACTAGTTCATTTCGGCTCCCTCGATTTCCCTCCCCCCCTGGTTTGGAGTTCAGGGTTTGTGAAGGGGGTAGGTGCCAACCTGGAGCGTAGTTGGTCGATGTGGCGCTTCCACAGTCTCCCATCAGCAGTTTGTAAACGGTAGGAACGGGGACCTGTAAGTTGAATTATGGTAGCGGGGACCCACAACGGGTCACCTGTAAAGTTTTTTGCAAAGACTGGGTCGCCTACCTTGAATGTGCGATACTTGCTGCTGGACCCCAGGGGCTTTTCCGGCGTGTAGGCAGGGTGTAGGCGGTCAAGATGTGATCGAAGTTTCCTGTCCATCAGGAGTTCGGCTGGGGTTTTATTTGTGGTGCTGTTTGGAGTAATGTGTTGGAGGAGAAGCATCCTGGTCACCTTGTCGTGGATGTTCCCTTGCTCCATCTTGTGTAAGGTTTTCTTTGTGAATTGGACCATTCGTTCAGCCCTACCATTGGCCGCAGGGTGAGCCGGCGATGTTAAGGCGTGCCGTATCCCCCAGTCTGCTAGGTACTGCTCAAATGCCAAGGCGGTGAATTGTGGGCCATTGTCTGAAACCAAGACATCCAGCAACCCGTGTGTGGCAAATAGTCTGTTTAGTTTTTTAACGACGGCCTCTGTGGTGGTGTTCTTCATTTTGTGGACCTCAAGCCAGTTGGAATAGGCATCCACTGTTATGAGAAACGTATGCCCCTTGGTGGGTCCCGCAAAATCGATGTGGATACGGGACCAGGGACCTCGGGGCATTTCCCATTCTGTTGGTGGTGCTTTTGGTGGAGCTGAGTGTGTTTCCTGGCACTTGTTACAGGTGGCCACACAGGTTTCTATTTGCCTGTCCATGCCTGGCCACAAAGCGTAGCTCCTTGCTAGTGCCTTCATTCGCACGATGCCCGGATGTCCATCATGCAGTAGTTTTAGGACCTTATGCTGTAGTCTTCCTGGGATGATGACTCTGTCTCCCCACAAAACACATCCTTTTTTGGAGAAAAGTTCTGTCCGCCTGTGTTTGAAGGGCTTAAAGGTGTCGTTGGGTTTGTTGTCAGGCCAACCTCTTTCTACCCAGCTGAGGACTCGTGCCAAACAAGGGTCCTTCCTTGTTTCAGATGCGATGTCTTGTGCAGTTAGTGATGGTGAAGGAAGTGTCTCGATTTGCAGTGTAGTTAGGGTTGGAGCTGGGTCGTCTAAGACTTCTGGTAGTGGAGAGCGGCTCAGAGCGTCAGCGTGGGGAATGGCTTTTCCGGGTCGGTGTTGCAGTTGGTAATCGTATATGGCTAGAAACTCTGACCAGCGTGTCATTCTTGGCGATAATATGTGGGGAGTTGGTTTATCCCCCGCCAAGATGCCAAGTAATGGTTTGTGATCGGTGATTATAGAAAAAGGTCTTCCATATACATACCCGTGGAATCGTTTGATCGCTGACACAATAGTGAGAGCCTCTTTATCTAGTTGGCTATAGTTTCTCTCGGTTTTAGATAAGGTTCTTGAAAAAAATGCAATGGGTGCCTCAGTACTGTTTGGCAGGACGTGACTCAGGATGGCTCCTACTCCAAACGGTGAGGCGTCACAGGTGACAGTCAATGGTAAAGTCTCATTATATTGTATCAATACAGCATCTGATGTTAAAAGGTCTTTTACTTGCTGAAAAGCCCGCTCTTCTCGACGTCCCCAGACCCAGGAAGCCTTCTTGTCGAGGAGCCTGTGTAGGGGTTCAGCAACAGTCACCTTCTGGGGTAGGAAGATGTTATAAAAGTTGATGAGTCCCAGGAAGGCTTGGAGATCTGTTTTGTTTCTAGGAGTCGGGGCATTTTTTATTGCAGCCAATTTTTTTCCAGTAGGGTGAATTCCCTGTTTGTCAAGAAGGTAACCAAGGAATTCAACCCTCTCAGTGCATAGTTGGTACTTTTCTTTCTTGACCTTCAGGCCAGCGTCTTTGAATTTTTGGAGGACCATTCTTAGTCGCTTTTCTAGTAGGCTTCTAGTGGGGGCGGCTATCAAGACATCATCGAAGTAGGGCACAACCCCTTTTATTCCTTGTAGCAGCCTTTCCATCAGACTTTGGAAGATGCCAGGTGCTATGCTCACTCCAAACTGGAGTCTATTACACTTGAATGCACCTCTGTGCGTGACTATAGTTTGGGCTTCTGCGGTCTCTGCATCTATGGGCAGCTGCTGGTACGCCTGGGCTAGATCCAATTTTGCAAATATTTTCCCGCCCCCAAGGGAGTGAAGAAGGTGTTGGACCACAGGTACGGGGTAAGCGTTTTGCTGAAGTGCGTGGTTTAGGGTGGCCTTGTAATCCCCACAAATTGTCAGAGATTCGTCAGGTTTTATGGGGGCTACAATTGGGGTCTCCCATCGGGTGTGGTCAATCGGTTCCAACACGCCCTGGGCTATTAATTTGTCCAATTGTTCATCAATCTTTGGTTTGAGTGCAAAAGGCACTCAACGAGGCTTAAGGCGAATGGGCGCAATATCAGGGCAGAGATTAAATGATATGGGGGATCCCTTGTACTTGCCTAGCTTCTCGGTGAAAACTTCCCGGAAGTCCTGGACGAGGGCCGCTTCCCAGTCATTGCTTTCGGTCTGGTTGATGCCCGCCAGTTCGATTCCTAATGGCGTGAACCACTGCAAGCCTAGTAAGCTGGGTCGATCTTTATCGACGACGGTAAGAGGTAGGGTTGCGGTGTGGTCTTTGAAGGAGACTTGGACATGGCTGGAACCGGCGACTGGGATCCTATTTCCTTGGTAGTCCTTTAATATAATTTTCTGTGTGCTGAGGTCCTGGCGACGGATGTCAGGGATCAGCTGTTTGAGGGTTTTCCAGGAGACCATTGATAGGGAAGACCCGGAGTTGACTTCCATAACGCATGGCCGATTCTCAATGGTAACCCTTACTCGGATTTTTCTTGAATCAAGGGATGACGCGTGGCCGATGGTGATGGTATGGTGTGCCTCTTCTCGTCTGGTAGAAGTGGCTGGTGCTCGATTTCTGTAGTAGTGGTTCCATTGGTTGCTTGGGCGGTCCCGGTTTGCTGGTGGGGTGCCTGTTGTCTGCCGGAAATTACTTTCTCTTCGGTTTGGGCTGGACCCTCGCTTGCTTCTACAGACCTTTGCAATGTGGCCCCTCTTTCCACAGGAATGGCAGAGGGCATCTAGGAATTTGCAGTCTGACCGCGGGTGGTTTCCCCCGCATCCAGCACACTGATACGAAGGTTTGCGGTTTCGCTGGTCTCGCTGATCGTGTTCTGATCTGAGTCTGTTAACCTCTTCTTCTTCGCTTTCCGATGAGGATTCGAGGTCTTCATGGTGGGTGGTCGTTGTGTGCTTCTCAGAAAAGGACGCAGTGTCACTAGCGAGTTGGCGGTGCGGTCCGTTCGCTCGGCGCATTCGAGCTGCCGACTTCCTGGTTGCTTCTGCTGCAGTAGCATCGGCGATGACATCTGCGAGGCCGATGTCTCCCTTTGCCATAATCTTGCTCTGGGTTGTGGGGTCTTTTAGACCCAGAACGATTCGATCTCTCATGGCTTCCTCTAGGTTTGCGAAGCCACAGAGTCCCCCCAGGTTTCTGAGGTCCGCGATGAAGTCTCCAACACTTTCGCTTTCCTGTTGGTCCCTCTGGTAAAACTCGTGTCTCCTGATGAGTATTGGCACCGTTGGGGCATAATGGGCCCGGAGGATTGGGGCGGGGTTGTCCCAGTCCATCGTCTTGACTTCTGCTAGTTTAGCGAGTGCCTTTGCCATTTTAAAAACGGCGGGTCCGCAATGGGTCAGGAATACAGCTCGTTTCTTGCCAGGCATAGCATCCTTCAGGTTATTGGTTTCCAAGAACATCTGAAACCTGTCCATATACGAGTCCCAGTCTTCGTTGGCTGGGTCAAATGGAGCAGGTGGTATGGCGCCGCTGGTCATTCTGCCGCTATTGGTGCGCTATCAGCCACGTGCTCTGTTAGTGTTCAGCGAGTGCTCAGTCAGCTCTATCGTCTCCGCATCCCACCCTCGTCGCCAGTGTTAGATCTGGGAGAGTGGGCACAAGAAACGGAGACGAGGCATCGAATAGTGACTCCAACTCTTTATTTGTGACTTCAGAACAGAGCGAAATACTTGGGCAACAGCAACTCCTTTTATAGAGCTGGCTGCTGTCAAAACCCCCAATGGTTTGAGTTTGCCGCACTAGGAGCGTCCAATCAGCGGCGACCCGCCAACAGCCAATCAGATCAGCCAAAAACGACCAATCACAATCCGCCATTAGCGGGCCAATCAGAAGTGCAGGTTTACGAGCCTGTCGTGGAAGGAAAACTATTAGAATTGCAAACTAACGAGTTGCTTAGTTTGGAACAATTCTGATGTCCAGTTATCTAGAAACCAGACCATAGACCACTAGCCACCACATAAAGTCCACAGCTGTGTCTCTTTCTGTTGTCTTTTTATGTAGCTTCTTCTTTGATTTCAGGTGCCTCAGTCCCTTCTTGGATTTTCTCCTTGGTTGAGGATCTTGTAGCTTCTGTGTTTTTCAGCTCTTGCTTCTTGTACTTGCAGAATTTCCTACAAAACCACGAAGAAACCCCTCTCTTCTGCCTATCTGCCTTGGCTTCATTTACAGCTCACTGTTTTGAACCCTATATGCTAACTTGCAAGAGTTTTAAACTTTAAAAAAAATACTCTGCAAGTGTCTCTTGCCTAAGATGGCAGTTGACAGTCAGATCACTGCAGAAAAATAAACTGTGACCTTGATTGTAGCATATAACATTTTCTGCTTCAGGGCAGTTCATCCTTCCACAGCCTGCTACATTCCTTGTAAGAATATAATGTTCCAAAAGTAATTAGTAAATGAGCTGGTTTGTCACAGTTTGCATTACCTTTTAGGCATAGTTTCTGGACATCTGGGAGCTATTTACAAAAACTATCTAACAGGCCCATATTATTTCTACTAGAGCATAATTAAAGAGATATCAACAGTACCTCTGATATTGAAGATATATTTCCTCTTTATTCTAAAAATTAAATATTATTGCAGCTATTTATGTTTAATCAATAAATATTTTTCATTGCCCTACAATGTCATTGTAAGTTACTAGCAATATACTCTCATGTAATGTACTCTTCATCTCAGTACAAAAATTAGTGCAATCTAGTGTGCAGGCTTATATAGCCTAGCAACTCTGCACCTTATCTATAACAACCTGGAATACAAGGTTTTGTTTCATAATATCTACATGTGTATAGACTGAAATGACCAAATGCATGCATTTGTGTTTCTTTCCTAAAAACTCTGGTTTGGATCTATTCCATTCCAAGGTTAATTAATAAAGTTTTCAAATAAACACAGGGTTTCCAATAGAAAATCTCTTACCTGCTTTTTTTTTCCAGATAAGTTGTTCTTAATAGTCTTCTGCCAGCTTTCATAGTGATGAACAATATCTCCTTGTGCTTTATGTTCCACATGTTCTGCCTGGCTTCCACAATGATTCAGTGACTCTAAGGATTGTTCATTAAATTTCCACTTGATCCAATATTGTTTGAACTGTATGTTGTTAGGCTCTATTGCTTACCAGACATTTCACTACAACATCCCAAGAGTCTGATCTTCTCAATTGTTAGCTCTATCAGTTCTGCCAGACGTGTCACCTCAGCTTATTAAGCTTTCAGTTATTCATCTGTTAGTTTTACTCACTCTTGCCACTATCTCAAAATATTTTGTTTTTAACACTTTCTATTCCATAGCAATATCTGTATGACTAAACATAAAAACAGCAATTGAGGGCTTTTGTGTGTGTGTGTTGGCAGCTTCTGGATATTTCAATATCAAATTGCTAGAGGTGAATCTAATAAATTGTGTGGCAAAATAAGCCATGTACACTCTTTCCCTTACATTATTGGATCAAATGGGAAACAATGTATTATCTGAACTAGTTATTAAGCCTATTTGAATGAATATTAAGAATTAAATATTTAATTTGATAAAATAATATTTTCTCTCCCATCTTACACTTATGCAAGTACATGTAATAAACATGTTTGCTTCTCTTTATATCATGTATTGCAGAGCATGTATTGTATGAACCTGATCCTTTTTGAAAATAATTGTTTAATTAAATATATTACAAAAAATAAAAAATAAAGTGCAGGAAATAAAACATACAAAGAAAAATAGAAAAGAAAAAAATTATAATAGTAACTAAAAGAAAACAAATATATAAAGAAATTACTTTCTTTTTCATCACTACTATACCATTGGGAATATTTTCTGGATGTCTACCCAATATCGATTGCTTTGTGTTGTTTCCATTGCTTCTTATCCTGTCTGGAACAACTCTGAACTGTTTTTCCCCATCTTCTACATATCTGTCTTTCAGATAGTTGATGACACAGATTGCTTCCAGAGATGCCATATTCTCCTTCACTGGAGCCATTTTAGCAGAGCCTCATTAGGATTTGTCATGAATATAATAGTGTGGATTCTTATTCTTGGCAGGGCTATGAGGATTATCTCAAAGGTGTTTTTAAACTGTGTGGATGTGCCTCTTATGGAAGGCACATTCTTCTGGGAGAAAAACAAATACCTCAAAAGAACTATTTGAAGAACTAGGCAGACTGCAAATCCAAAATTTATTAGTTAAAATTAAAATATGGTCTCAATTCTACATATATAGAATAGTTTTATTCATCTGAAGAGGATTGCTCAATGCAAAATTCATTGAATTATGCTTCTAGAAATATAAAATATGTCACCCCACTAGCTTTATATTTAACTAAACCATATCTATAAATGATGTACAATAGTCAAAGACTGTTTCATTTAATTTACTCCATCTTTGAGTCAATTAATGATAGTAATTTATTTATTTATTTGTCAAGTAAGTATTAGATAATAGGTACAAGTATAAACATAGTTATGAATGCATGAAATGGATACAAATAAAAAAACATTAAGACAGGGACGGTATATAATAACTTGGAAGTAGAGAAAAACCAGGGAAAATAACATCCTTGTAACTTTTGAAATTTTCTTAATCTCCTTCTGTTTAATTAAGTTGTAGGAAGAAACACAAGAATTTAAATTTTCTATATATCTTGCATTTTAATTTGTCAAATTATAGAAAAATATGTGCTTTTTAACAGTATCATATAACAATAAATCTATCTTTAGACAGTAAATCTATCTTTGTCAAAGCAATAAATTTGTATTTTAAGAACTGTGGGAATTATTCTTTGTTCTTTGCATACGTGCAAGGACAACGGGCCTTCTGGTAGTTGACTGCAACACGAAGCAAGGAACAAGGTCAAAATGTTGCCATTTCTTACCCAGAATTGTAGCAAACTTAAACTTTGCAGCTTTGTATGCTTACACGAATAATCAGTGCATTTTGTGTGATGTAATGCGTTTGTGACAAGACACTAACAAAATTGTTACAAGGATTGCTTCTAATAAAAGACGGTGTCAGAGTCTGCTTTGTGCTCTCATCCCGATCTTGCTTCAAGAAGTCGTCTCAGTGTTTTCATTCATGAGAGACCACCAGTGTTTTCATTCATGAGAGACCACCACAAATGGTGACCCCGACGTGATCCATTCAAAAGTGATACGTCTTTGGACCATCCATACTCATCGGCTGGCATAGCCTTGGTGCACCTAATCCCTGATTCGATCGCAGACGATCGCCGTGGATCCCTCGTGAGTATGGGTGGAGGATTCTCTCAGGACCAGAAATTACACATTGAGGAACTAAGAGAATTAACCAAATGAAATTTTTTTACCTTTAAAAAGGGGGGCTCCCTTCATGCCCCCCTCACAAAAACCTCTATTGAGGAACTCCTAGAATACATTTGGCAACACTGCCCTTCTTATCCGGCTAAAGGCAGTATCAAAACTACAGTATGGAAGGAGATTGGGAAATACTTTCATGAAAGTCCTAGAGCCCCTTCATCTATATTAATTGCTTGGAGGGTGGTTTTTGAGGCTATCTCCTTTCTAGAGCAACCCCTACTTGCCCCCCTTTCTGGACCCCCTCCCTATGTGAATCCTGCTGTACAACTCTTGCCCCCTGCTGTGACGCCTGTGTCTTTTAAACCGACTGCCCCCCCGGAGGCAAATGAGATCAGTAAATCTCCCCCGACAGCTCCTAAAAATCCATCACGCATTCAAAGTTTGCTTCACAGTCTGGGGCAAGCTCAAAAGATGATTCCACAAAATTGGAAAGAATTAATGAGAATGATTTTGAACGGGACACAATACATGGTACTTGATGCAGAATATCAAAGAGAAGCAATTAACAGAGGAAATAATTTAGGGGGTTTGTATATACCTGATCAAATCTATGGGGCAGGGCAGTTTGCAACTGTGGAGCAGCAGGCAATAAATTTACAGCCTTTGGTCGTGCGGGGGGAGGCAACCTTGGCAGATTTGATTAAAGCTTGTGCTGTAGTAAGTTCGCAATTTTATAACATGGAGACCTTGGCTGTAGTTTTGCAAAAGGGTCTTAAACCTACTGGGAATTGCTTCAATCGTGGAAAGCCTGGCGATTTCAAAGTCCAATACCGGGCCCCAGAGGGAGGTGCTGCTCTTTTTTGGAAGAGTTGGCCTTGCCTCGTTCCTCAGCTTCTATGAGAGGTTTTTTGTGATTCCAGGGATTATTGATCAGGATTATACAAATATTATAAAAATTCAATTTTATTCAGATGTACCTGCTAATCTTGCAGCTAGAATGACTCACCCTCATGCCCTCCTCAAAGGAATCTTTGTGGTTCCCGATCTGCTTTATCCTTCCTCAAAACTCTCAGCCATTAACCTTTCTTTCTTTTTTTTAACAAATTTTATTAATTTTTAAAGACATACACAGAAACACAAAACATAAAAGCATAAAAAATCTCTTTTCTGAAAGTTGCTTAGTCCCGGGTCAAAACTCTTGGTACAGACACAAATTCAAATTCGTGTTCATTTTGCATACCATTCCATATCTTATTGGCATTTTCGGTTTTCTGCGTAGCTTCTCCTCTCTTTTAAATTTTCTCAATTTTATTTTGTTTATCTCCTCTCAATTCGAATCATAGTGTTTGTTATTCTTTGTCTGTTCTATATCCAGCTATCCATTTGTCTTTCTTCTTTGCAGAAAAACTTCTCCTGTGCACTAAATGGAGTATGATGCCTTTATCTCCCCTATGTTTATAATACTTAATATAGAACACATAACTTGCATTGGGATTCTGTCTGGTGCGTTCTGAAATTATGCAGTATTGTCAAAACCAATACAGGTTTATTCATTAGTTTTGACAATCATTTATGTCTTAAATATTTTACCCCTTTCGGTTAGATATCATGCCTTTGTGGGAACACTTATGCTTTCCAAAAATTGTTCCCCCCCCCATCCCATGTCTTAAATCATTGTTTCATTACAGTACTCCCCTTTTCTTGGCAGAGGTTTCACTAGATTATACTGAGTGTTTTGTCACATTTTGAATTGCATGTTGTTTCCAGTTTTCTATGGTTATTTCTGGATGCAGGTGTAGAAGTGCGGTCTTGTGTGCCTTTCTGGAATCCCTTTTTCAGTGGAATTTGTCCATTATCTCTGGAGAACTTTTGCTTCTTTGCATCTTGCTCCCCACCATTAAGGCTTCTCATCTCTTTCTTTCTCCCTTGCTTCTTCTTCTCCTTGTCCTCTTTACCCCCTTGTCTCTCCACCTCCCTTTTATTCTGCTTTCCCCTTTTCACCTTATTCTTCTCTTTTTGGGTTGTTTTTCCAGGCCTTAAAGTCTTCTTCTCCTCCTTTTTCTCTTTCTTTTTTTCTTCCCCAACCAAAGTCACTTGTTCATCAAAGATGGCTTCTTTTTTGCCCCAGTCATTCTGTTGCTCATTCAGCTTTACATAAGTACAAACGGCCATTTCAAAAAATTGGAAAAGAGTGCCAAGGACATATTTCCCTTCTTGCTTTTCTTTTTCATATTTTTGATATACAAGTTTCAGTCCATCCACATGTGATGCCATTGTGTAGACATCCCTCGTACAATTACAACAATATTTAGGGGCTATTAGTTGGACCCGTCCCTATTTTGGCATCACTACACACATGCTCAGCCCTCTGTTTGATGTGTTAAAGGGAGGAACCACTCCAGGGGATAAAATTACCCTTACAGATCATCAATTAAAAATCACCCAGGACATACAGCACATTATGCAGAAAAGGTGGGTCGACCGATGTCACAACAATGCTCCTATTTCTTTAATCATGCTCAATACACCTCAGCTACCTACTGCAATTCTTGCTCAAAGTCTCTCTAAACTTCTCATCCTAGAATGGATACATCTGCCTCATACCCCTCGTAAATCCATTAACCCCAAACCTTTGCTCTTCTCTATACTTATTCACAAAGGGCGTCAACGTTGTAAAGCCCTAATGGCTATTGAACCCTCTGTACTATATGTCCCCATGTCATTGTCCAATTGGGAGGTAATGTTATTGAATTCAGAATCATTACAAATTGTAATGGGAGAATGGCCGGTGACTATTTCCTGCCATCTCCCTGCAGATGACCGGCTTAATTTACTTAAGCTGATTCCCTTTAATTGGCAATTAATAGAATCCACAGCCCCCATTCCCTCTGCGATCACTATATATGCAGATGGAGGGAAGCAATATGGTGCCTGTGCCTAGTTTTCAGAAGGGCAATGGTGCACCAAAGTTACTCAGCCACAATCGTCTGCCCAAAGGGCAGAACTTGCTGCTGCTATATTGGCCTTTCAACATTTTCCCGATCAACCTTTCAATTTAATCTTGGACAGTCTTTATGTCACTTTCATAGTAAAGAATATCTCCGATGCATATCTCTCCCCCACTCTGGACAATGACCTTCTTACTAAATTCATCTCAACCCGCTCCCACCCTTTCTTTGTTGCTCATATACGTAGTCATCAACTATTTCCCGGCCCATTACAAGAAGGAAATGACAGAGCTGACGCAGCGGCCACAGCCGCACCCGCTGCTACTATTCTATCCGCTTTCTCTCTTTCTCCCCTAACCCCTTGGGACAGTCATAACTATTTTCATCAAAATAAAAGGGCTCTTATGAAGGAATTCCAAATCACCGCCCAAGAGGCTGCTGCAATTATTCAACAATGCCCTACTTGCTCAGGGACAAGCCATTGTTGAACGAACTAATCAAACCCTTAAAAATAATTTGGAAAAATTCAAATTTAAGACTGTCACAGGGTTGCCAGGACTCCAGAATGCATTAAATGTTTGTTTATTTACTCTTAACTTCCTCAATGAGTCCGGATCCCCCCCATGCACGGCGGCATCACATCATTTCGCTTCTTCGCCTCATCCTGAACCCAGACCAACTGTATATTTTCGTCAGCTTCCAGATCCTCAGTGGAAAGGTCCTGCTGAACTTATAACCTGGGGACGAGGGTACGCTGCTGTTTCCTACAACACCACCACCATCTGGGTCCCCGGACGACAAGTAAGGCCTTTTCTACCCAAACCAGCCTTGCCTACATCAGCATCATGAAGCTGCCCGCTGCATTCATCATTTGCTTCCTGTGTTTCCACATCGTTCCTCCCGATACGACAGCCACCCCATCCTCCTGCGACGCCTGCATCAAAACTACTCGCAGCGGAACGAAGACCCAATCTACCCTGATCTATCATACTTTGAAGCCTGAGTGCAACTCCACGAAGGTCTCTCCTTGTCTGCATAACAACACTCAATATGCGCGATGTTACACTGCTGAAGGCATTCAATGCTACGAGCCAAAGGCTGTGGGGCCCATCACCGCCTCGCTGTATGTCTATGCCTACAAAGGAGGATCCAGCTCTGACCTTGCCTCAATGTTCTCAACCAGTCAAGCAAAAAATGGGTACATAGCCCATAATGTCACTCGGGGGGGTACCAACACTTCTGTGTGTTTTGATGCTTGCTTTGCCATCAACAAAGGTCAAGGTCCTAACGACGCTGCAGGAGTTACCTGCGGCTCACACAGCTGGCAAAGATCTTATCTACAGGAAAAGAAATATCTCTTTCAAAAGGTGTCCGGGACTAACGTGGGGGCCACCACTGTTTACAACTATTGGTATACCCCCATATATATGCTCAATAGAATTATAAGGTTGCAAGCTGTATTAGAAATTATAACCAATGAAACTGCTCTTGCTTTGAAAACGCTAGCTAAAGAAAGTGCATTGTCTAGAACATATATCATGCAAAATTGCTTGGCTTTAGATTATCTTCTTGCCAAAGAAGGAGGAGTGTGTGGAAAGTTTAACCTTAGTAATTGTTGTATTGAGGTAGATGATAGTAGAAAAGTTATTCAACAAATTACTGATAGAATGATCAAGATTGCGCATGTACCTGTACAAACATGGAATGGTCTTGATTTTAGAGACATGTTTGGATCCTGGTTCCCAAAATTACCTGGTTTGCAAGCTATTGTAGCGCTTATTGGTATGATTGCTGCGGGATGTATTATATTGCCTTGTGTATTACCTATCTTTGTACACACTATTTCTAACAGTTTATCCCTCTTGGCTGAGAAAAAAGCCACTGCGCAGGTAATGGCTCTCTGGAATCAACAAATAACTAATACATATGAACCACTGCCATCCGAAGATGAGATGGGAAAGCCAACCTGTGATGATCCAGACGAGGACAAGATGTTTGTGATGGTCGAAGAAGTCACGAACGCTATGGGTAACATCAGCATGCACAGCACTCTTGCCTACGCGCCTGACAAAGGCTGTTATTGGGACTAAACACTCCCTGTCTCTTAAAAAAGAAAAACAGAGGAGATGTGGGAATTATTCCTTGTTCTTTGCGTACGTGCAAGGACAACGGGCCTTCTGGTAGTTGACTGCAACACGAAGCAAGGAACAAGGTCAAAATGTTGCCATTTCTTACCCAGAATTGTAGCAAACTTAAACTTTGCAGCTTTGTATGCTTACACGAATAATCAGTGCATTTTGTGTGATGTAATGCGTTTGTGACAAGACACTAACAAAATTGTTACAAGGATTGCTTCTAATAAAAGAGGGTGTCAGAGTCTGCTTTGTGCTCTCATCCCGATCTTGCTTCAAGAAGTCATCTCAGTGTTTTCATTCATGAGAGACCACCAGTGTTTTCATTCATGAGAGACCACCACAAAGAAGGAGAATGAAAAGAATTTAATATACACTATTTCTGACATTTCTTTATTGCACAAATTTTAAAAATTCTGAAATAAGGTGATATGTAAATAACATGGTGTTAATTTTAAGTTACAAACAATATAGTTTTCTTAAATCCTAACAATATATTTCTTTTATTGCATTATCAATTCTGCAATGTTTTAGAATCTATTTTAAAAATTGACATTGGGGAAGTGTTCATTAATGGACTCTGGGAATACTTCTCTGAAAATTTAATTTACTATGAATCAATAAAGTAGGATTCTACCACAAATCATAAAATCAGTAAAACTTCTGTAAAATAGGAGAAAACTGTGGTATATAAAACATGTTTTGGATTATCAAAACTACAAATATGAATAGAATAAATTTATTTATTTAAGATTATACTTAAAATAGGATCTCTATACAGTATATAGAGACACAGTTTCCTCCTTTTGTCCAGCTATTCTTAGTACAGCTAAGAAATAAAATTAATCCTAACTGAATCCTTCAATACCCCTCTCCTCGCCCCAGTAAAATTGCCAATCCTAGGCATTTCAAGATGGAATAGTTGAAACTGGTGGCAAATAATAGTAAGAATTCCAGATGTTGTGCTTTGCCATTATCTCTTGGAAAGAAAATTACCCATTTCCTTTCTACTTAGTGTATAATATGAGAAGAATTGCTAGCAAATATATATATAAATGCAGATGCTATAGATGCAACTGATCATAAGGAACCTGTTCAGTGCTTTTAAGAAATTTCTTTGGGCAGGATCTTTTTCTTGGGTGACAGATTTATTAAGAGAAATTGGGTGACAGATGTTTAATTTCCACATAGAGCATATAAACCCTTCCTTCCTTCCTTCCTTCCTTCCTTCCTTCCTTCCTTCCTTCCTTCCTTCCTTCCTTCCTTCCTTCCTTCCTTCCTTCCTTCCTTCCTCTTGCACTTCAAAGGAATCTGCCATTTCTTATCCTAGCTTACATTCAGGCCAATTGCTGAGCATATTGGAAAAGGGAAAAATCAAATCTCTCTATCCCTATTCCCAACATGCTTTGTACCTCCCTATATCACCAACAAAATATCAACATAAGCAGATTTTATAGAGTATGTGATATATCTGTTTCTACTGACCATGCTTCATGAGGCCCTTCAGAGATCCTATACTGAAGTTAAAATTAAAATTAAATATTTTGCCTTTATTTACAGAAAGCTTTTGTGACAGTTTGCAAAAGATGACAAGTCACAAGTCCCAAAATTGTGAACATTATGTTATGACAACCATTTGATGCCTGGGAAACATTTTCCACACTGAAATGTTATTTGCATACTTATTAAAATGTGATTGGGAGAAAAATTTCATTTTTTTTTATTAAACTGTACAAATAAAATCAAGACCCTTTATTTTATTTATCTGTTATGATGTCCACCTCACTATCCAAAGTAACACTTTACTGCTATAATTACTTATCTGATGCTCACAGAAGGGGAACATCCCTGTACCCTTCATTCCATATTTCCTGCTTTTCTAGCCTTCCATGGAATAAAGCCCCAGAATAGTCAAAAATGTTAAAATTACCAAGAAAACTGAATACATAACTGATCAAAAAAAAATTCAAGTCTAGCTCTTCTGCATGACATTATGCAGACTAGTTCTTTCAGAATAATTGGTGAAGAAGGATTGTGAATATATGTTCTATAAATTTGTTCCAAGGTTCAGATTTGTATCTTCAGAAGCACAAGAAAATATAGTATTCTGCAAAAAAATTCCTGTGAGAATAAATAGGATAACAGTTTCCTGAAGACTGGAAAGGCTACACACTTTAAAATTGACTATCCAACATTGTTCTCCCTGATTTTTCATTCCAGCAACCACATGTGATGGAAGTAGTCCAAGCCAAACACTCTTTACCAAGCATGCTATAAGACAGATGCCTATGCCTAAGGGTTGGCCATTACAATGCTGTTCTATGTTCTATTTATATTTGGATCTCAAAGAATTGGCAGTAACCCATCTGATGCCTGCTGTAGAATTTGGTACATTTTTTTACTACTGCTATGAAGTGCTCAACGCTGAGCCAACATAAGTGTGTGAAAGGGAAAAAGTCTATCCCTACAAACACATTTATTTCAAAGATATATTAACTGCCCAAGGCTACTAATGTGCTAAGGGATTTCATTTAAATTAAAAAAAAAAAAGAATTTTTACTGTTGACAGCTGCCAATTGGTGGACTTTTGTTAAGCATAAGAACCACATAAAAATGGTTATGCTTTTCTTATCCTAGTAAACTTAGCAGCCTAACTGTATTTATGCCTTTCAAAATATATCAGTTTTATTCCATCTAGCCCTTTAGGTGTATGTCTTCAGTTCATATTTTTTTTCAGTAAATATGACTACTGATGACAATTCTGAATGCTGAAGTTCACACATCTTAATATGATTTCTTTATTTGTCTAATTTATATGTACATTCATCTCAACAAGTGACTCTAGGCAATGAGCAATTTTAAAATAAATTAAAAGCAATGCCATCACAAATGTAAAATTAAAATACACGGCAGCCAAAGAATATGTCACAAGCAGAAGTTACTCATTTGGCCAGATCTTTCACACATTTAAATCTTCAGATCCAGACCCAGATTCTTAGGGACTTAGGACAGCCCAGCAAGGTCACAGCCATCCTAATATCAGGGGTGGGATTCTACATGTTCAATCTATTCACTAGAACCATTTTTTTTAACATTCTAAGCAATTCGGAGAACCGGTTGTTAGAAAATTACTGGCCTAATCCTGTAAGGAAGGCAACTTACAGAAACTGCCTCTCCGTTAACCCTTATTACATTCTTGGCAGGACTAGCCTTCCTGCCTCAGGAACTTCTCTGGAGTTTTTTCCCCTCCTTTGTTGGTACTTTGATTGTGTGGAGTGACCATTAAAAATTACATGGCACTGAAAAAAGTGACATGACCATTTTTCACACTTATGACGGTTGCAGCATCCCCACAGTCATGAGAAGCCAGGCAAGGAGATGCGTGCCTTGATGTGAGATATGTTGAGTTGGCCACACCACCCAGCCACATGACCACCAAGCCACGCCCCACCACCTAAGCCATGCCCACAGAACCAGTTGTTAAAAAAATTGAATCCCACCCCGCCTAATATTATGGTGATTATGAGTGATGTTGATCAGGGACTCCTTGTCCAGGAATGACATAATCCAAAAGTTTCAAAATGCTCTCCCTAGCCATGGCTACCATCTGCTCTCCAGCAGGATTTTGGTTCCAGGAGATTTTACCTTTATTGTGATAGATTGGTGAAGATTAGATTATACCTTTATTGTGATAGATTGGTGAAAATAACACTTAATTGTCAGGAAAAACAGTGGAGTGTTCAACATTGTACATGTTGGTATAATTAAAAGCAACATACAGTATATTGTTGTAATTGTTTTAAAAAATAAGGACAGAAGCTACTGATGCAAGAATTGATACATATAACAGTTAAATTCCTAGAGCTCCCATACAAAATCCTGTTTAACCACAGAGCATATTAATGATTTATGGCTAATCAGTTTTTCTTCATTCAATTCATTTCAAAGTTATATTGCTGCCAGAAGCGGACTTTGAACAAAATTAAGAGTGTTGTACATGGAACTTTAACTTCTTAGAGAAAAGATAAGCTACACAAACAATACATATATACAAATGTGTAGGTATCTATTTTTCAAACCACAAAAAAAATTAAACAATGTATAACCAATACAAAATAAGAAGAAGTTAAAGAAAAAGTGCATTCTGTGAACAGTATTTTGTATGGAATAGCATGGTATCATAACATGCTAAAATCCTGAAATATAAGATAAATCTTTGATAAATTTTCTTTGATAAATTTTATAGAATTTGTTTCCAGTTTGGAAACAAATAAAGTGTTGTTCATACATTCTTTCTGGCATCCATTAAACATCTACTATTATTAAATATTGTTAGAAAAGTCACATAAACTTTCCAAACACTCAAGGTCATCTGTAGTTTCATATGTTTCAGTTTAACGTAATGCATATATTTTTCTTCTGAATACTCATCTATATTTAGTATATTAGTATACTATATGTTTAGTATATACAGTATATTATATACTGTATTTGAACAGGATAAAATGCAAGCTGAAAAGCATAATTGTACAAATTTTTCATCTTTGTTCAAAAATAAGTCCAAGTAAAATTAATGACAATTACTCCCACATAAACATTCGAAATATTGCAAAATGATTTTCTCAGAAGAAAGTTTCACTGAAGTCACTGGAATTTAATTCTAAATGGGATTAAGACCCGAACTACCATTAGTATCCATGGAAATATTTTTTTCCCAATGGAAATACCATCTTCAAAGAACCAATTATCATCAGAAGAGGAGAGGATTAAGCTTATTCTTCTATCTGCTAAAACACTAGCCTTTTAGGTACATTCAGTTGCTTTAACCATCTCACTCTATACGTCCTTCCAATTTGTACTATTGTGCCAAGTCACTTTCTAGTAGCTTTTTCCCCCAATTTTTCTATTATATCTGTTATTCCAAAACTTTCGCATAGATTGTTACAGTTGCAGTCCTGATAATGATTATATACTTTGCTGTTAGTTGTGTTTTTAAAATCCATTGGGGGGAAATACTATGATGCGTAGCATCAATCATAACATACATTAAGCAACTCTCAGAAGTTGTTCTGGTATTTTTTTGACTATGCATGTAGTAGGTAAAAGTATACCCATAGATGTTCAGTCAAGCCTATATACCTCACACTTCCCTCAAAAGATAATAAACCCCAGTATTTTTAATAAATCCTTACTTGTCACCTACAGGTGATATTTATGATGTATGAAAATGTTTCTAATGTATTTATTTACTATTTCTGTAATTAGTGAGATAAAGTTCTTTTTTAAAAAAGAAGAAAGCATTTAAATAAAATATAATAGATTCTTAATAGGTAAAAGTTCCCCTCGCACATTCGTGCTAGTCGTTTCTGGCTCTAGGGGGTGGTACATATCTCCGTGACCAAACCCAAGAGCCAATGCTGGGAAGACATCTCCATGGTCATGTGGCCGGCATGACTAAATGCCAAAGGTGCACGGAACACTGTTACCTTCCCATCAAAGTGGTCCCTATTTTTTTACTTGCATTTTTGCATTCTTTCAAACTGCTAGGTTGGCAGAAGCTGGGACAAGTAATGGGAGATCATTCCGTTACATGGCACTAGGAATTCGAACCACCAAACTGCCAACCTTTCTTATCGACAATCTCAGCATCTTAGCCACTGACCACTGTGTCCCTAGATTCTTAATAATCTGTGCATAATCATTAAATGAAAGGCAAAGAAAAATAGTTAAAGAAAGAGGAATTTCTTTTGCTTGAACAATAATTATTAATAGCATATGAGATTCATAGAAAACACAAGGCAGATATTAACAGCTCATCAGCTTCTGGGCAGCTATACAAGGTTAAGAAAAACAAATTGGACAATGGAAAAATGTGTGCCAAATAGGTAAGTGGATCTACATTTGATTACAAATTCCTACATAAAGAATAGTGAATGGCTTACTATAATATCAAGTAAGGTTCAGTGGATTTACTATTTCTAACTGCTTTATTAATGCCAGTACAAAGGAATATCAAACTTGCTAATGGTAAAATGATAGAGCATTTGAAGAAAAAGCAAGTCAGAGTATGCTAATTGGATTTTAATATAAAAATGAAAGAAAGAAAGAAATAATATATTTTATCACAGATATTGTATATAATGTAATCCTATGTATGTTTGTATAAATTGTTTGCTTAAGAATATATAATTCACACATTTAATCTTATTCTTCATAATTTTATTACTTCCAAATCATTTATGAATACATTAAAAAATACCAGGCCTCAGAACAGAAAAGGGTATCAAATAAAATGGAATAGAAAACACATTCTACTTTAGTGCTACTGCTGATTCCAAGGAAACTATTAATGGCTGCTAAATTTAATAATGAGCTACATTAAGTAAGACAGTTGCATTGCTGGTCTTTGAAAATCAGATTTAAGGGCAAAGGTTCAGTCTTTTCTGGAAGTGATAAGTTATCCTTGAAAGAGTAGGTTTTTCTTCCTTTGATCTTCAAATTAATTGGAGTCCCAGATATCAGCTATAGCCAGAAATGCATTTGCACAATTATTGCTATTGTTCAGGCTGTTAACATTTCTGCACCCAATCAGGCTTCACAACAGTCTTAGTATCACTTATTGATGTCAGCCCCCACTAAGTAGACCAGACCATGAAAACAACTCCACAGGATGTCTACAACTACTTTTATTACGATTTGCTATAATAACAGACTCTTCCAAGTCTGATTTCAATATTTGACTTCCTGCTTCTCATAGTCCATGGAAATGTTTGTCTAAGCACTTCTGAACATTATTTGGATGTTAAGGATCTCAAAAAAAAAAAAAAAAAGATCTAGCCTCTATTGTCTTGGGAACAAACTCTGCATGTTTCTATGTCAAGCTTGTCTTGTTTATTGTCACTATTGTAGTGCATTCTATATGGAAATAATTTTGAAAAGTTATTGAAGTTAAATTCTTGGATTACATGACTGTCATGTTTTCTAAATTCTAGTTTCACTTGTTTTCCTGGACAACTTATGGTGCTATTCTTGGACCTGATATTTTCTCTTATCATGAACCCTTCCAGGTATTAGAATTTCCAAAGAAAGTTTCTTCCAAAGACTTTTGATTTTTTCAAGCTGTCCTCTAAACATAAGAGAAAGTGTCATCTCTAAGCTGTGGAAAGTTTTGTCTTGAAAGTTGCATTTCGATACATTTTCTCTGATTTTAGAAATATATATATATTTCTTTGGTTCTTTCTTTGGTTCTTTAATGATGAATGATGTTATTATTATTTTCTCTTATTATTTTATTGTTGTTTGTATCCTATATGCTGTATGTTTTATTAATCAACTTAATGTTTCTTTTATACAGCAACATGACACACAGTACATATCAAATAATAAAAAGGCATAAGGTATTGTTAATTTTAAATGTTGCATTTTGGACATCAGTAACAAGAGCTAAAGTAGAAATAATAAAGAATCTGTATTAGAAGATTAATTGAACAAGGCCTGAAGACTGAAATCTTGTTTAAACATTATTCAACATAAATAGGAATGCTGTTTTTGGCTCCTCCATTGCTTGTAATAATTCCATTCTATCCATCCTAAGATTCATCAACACTTTGGTTTATAAGCTGCCAGTGAAGTTATATAATAAAAGATTTACCTAGTTATAAATATTATAGTTGTTCTGTTCCATCTCAAACTAAAATGACTGGAAAGGGTATGATTTGGAAAAGGAAGTTGTTACAAGAAGTATAGAAGTGACAATAGCTCTTTTGTGGGTGGGCCTCTTTTTCTCACACAATCTTCTCATGCTAGATAAAGGCTAGATAAAGGCTGCTGTCTTTGGATGAAAAACAGGTACAAACCTATTGTGTTCATTAAAAGATTACTAAGATGACTTTATCACTTGAGCTTTGTTAACACTGGTGTTATTGCCAGAACTAAAGTGTCAACTGTTATTTCTGCTTATTATTCTGTATTTTTTTTCTGAAAGGGTAAACTTTTTCACAGGGTCATCATAACTCACGTTGAATATTGAGTTTAAAAAAACAATAAATTAAATATACTTAATTATATGATTGCAGGGTAAGAAACTTAGGTCACATTAAATACAATGGAATTCATTTATGAATAGGCATAGTTTTTTAATTAAGAACATTCAAGTTGAAATTGAGCATAAGGATTTGAAGCAATAGCCTACCACCATCTTGCAACATGCAATATGGGTTACTAGGACTATAGAATGCTTAGCTTCATGACTTCCACTTCCTACTGCTAATATACAGAACAAGCAGATTTATGTATATTCTGTTTTGTCTGAAAACCAGAAGGTAGAAAATAAAAATAAAATAAAAAAATGTATCCACTTTATATGGTCATCATCTAAACAAGTGACGGACATTTAAAATAAAAATAATTATAAACATTACAAAAATTAAAATACCACAACAGCCAAGCAACGTAACATGTGAACCACTATAAGTCCATGTATTTACCATACACTAAATAAATAAATAAATATCTATGAGTCTATGGCTGATTTGTCTGAGTGTCAAGCTTCTATCCTTTTTTTGGATTTAGCTTGGTATAGGATTTTTATAGTTTCCCAGTTGAATCTATGGTTGAGTCTGTCCAAGTATCATGAGATTAAAGAGTTTTCACTATGTTTTCTGACTACTAGTTGGTGTTTACAGATGTACTCAGTAGTCCTCTGATTCTGTCCTACACAGTGGCTGTCATAGTCCTTACCCTCTATGCTGTTGTATGACTCATGTTTTTTTCTTCTTCTTGGGCTACTGGGTCTTTTGGTTTACTTAAGATGTTTTGAAGGGCTTCAGTTGGTTTGTGTGCTATATCAATGGCATGTGGTTGTAATAGTCTTGAACTGATAATACAGTAAGTCTTTGTATATAATCTTTGGAGTTAACAGTAAGTAGTACATTAAACAAAATTAGTGCTTCTTGGCAGAATCATCTCAAATTAAACACTTTTTAAAGTTTCACTGATTTTATCTGGTCAATTTGAATCATATTACTACCTAAATTTTACTACCTAAAGCTATTACAATTGTTTGAAAAATTTACTTATCTTTTAGGAATATAAATATATACTTTGTGTATATCCAAACTTATACTATCAGAATACTTGTATATCTGTCTTAACTGTTAGTACCTATGGACATTATGGTGGTGAAAAGATTTAACTGCTACAGTTCCTCAGTCATCACACTGTCATAGTTTATATTATCTTAGAGTTAAATGTAGGTTTGGCTTCTACATGGATATTTCCTTATCTTATTAATTTGAGGCAGTTTATTAGAAATAGAAGAGCAGGGTGAAGTATCCGAATGCTAGCATAGTTTTGAAAAAGAAATAGGAGATCTAAACTTAGAAGATCAATCACACCTGGACTACATCATGTATATAAAATATATAATATATTCTACAAGATAGTTATTTGATGTTTCAGGTAATTTCAGAAAAAACTGTTGGAAATGTAATGTGCCCAAGAATCTAGATACATCTTTTGTATCAATGACTGTAGCTTATAACAGCATGTTTACTTTTTACTTTTGGAATAGTTAACCTTGCTTTCTAAACTGTAATGGCCATGGTTGTTAGGATGTGCAGGAAAGGAGAGATATGATCTCATAGCTTGTTAAGAATTTTCTAAAGTTAGACAAGGCTTCCCTAAACCTTGTTCCCATAGGCCTACAGTAAGGTTTTTGCACTCCAAATGTAAGTCAAGTGGCTAGTTTGATATACAACAAATATGGCATTTAGATGGAAGATGGAGACAAATATAATAGAAAGATTAATACATCTATTCTCTCAAGACCTTTAAGGTCTTTTAAATATTATCCTATGTAAGAACTATCTATGGAAAAAACAGTTTCCAAGTGGCTAAGTTAATGTTTAAAGTTTAGATTCACTATATTTTAACAAAAAACCCAGTCTTCCAAGGAAAAAGGATTACCTAATAGAAATCATTGGGTTTTTCTAATTGCTTAAATTAAATATTTATGATCTCTGATCAGATGATTCTATACTTTCTAATATTTGTTACTCCAATCTTTAATCATCTATTTATCGCCATTTTTTTCCTGTTTAGGATAATTACTGCATTTTACTTTAATTTCACAACTATTTTTGGTTCCTTTTTCAGCAAGCACACTTCATTTGAAAGACATTACTTTTTCCTCATTATATCATCATTCATCTCTGTGAGATTTCATGATGGAATGAACTATTAATCTTTATTTCTCCCCCCCATATCTTGAATTATAAAGGAAAGTTCTGCTATTTTATAGTTTTACAAAAAGTCAATATTAATACAGTAGAAAGCAGTTTGTTAAAAAATATAGTTAGCTTCTTCTGAAAACATTTGGAGACTTATAGTATTAAATATTTTAAATTAACCAAATAGTTACAGAGAAACCTTGTGAACTTAATTTATTAAATTATTTCTCTTTTAATTATTTTTACAAAACATAAAGCAAGTACCAGTACTATTCATTTCCTTGCAATATATTTAATCAATATATGTGGCATCAAAAATATTGGAAAACGTTTGTATGGCTATTGATCATATAATGTTGGCACAGTGATTAGAATGCAGTATTCCAGGAGAACTCTGTCCACAGTCTGGAGTTTGATCCTGATGGGCTCAAGGTTGACTGAGCCTTCTATCCTTCAGAGGTGGTAAAATGAGAACTCAGATTGTTGAGGGCAATATGGTGACATTCTAAATTGCTCAGAGAATGCTCTAAAGCACAATGAAGTGGTATGTAAATCTAAGTGCTATTGCTACTGCTATTAACAAGACTCATGTTGCAACATAACCCAAAGTTCACATAACATGTATTTAAAACAATTACAGCTCTGTTTTGATTATTTAAATATATCATCAGAATGTAGTAAGAAAGTGGATTGCCAGAAGGAGTGCATTCCAGAGGAGTAGGATGCAACTCAGTCCAGATATTATGTGTAAGAGAAAGAAGAGGCAAACAGCCACTGCCTGGTAGTTTACACAGTTTATTATAGATGCAGCTAGTAGAGTCCTCAGTCTTGTCTATAGATATAAAACAATAAAAAACTCATCTTGAAAGAATGACTACATGTAACTGTAGTTTGAAACCTGAAATAATGCTTTTCTTGCCTAGCTTCATTATGCATTGTAGAAGTGACTATCATCAAAAGGAACCCATCAGAAAACCATGTGGAAACTGCCACTTTTTTAATGATATATTAGAAGGGGAACATTGTCCATTTATGAGCAAAGTGTAATACTAACCCTAATTGTGGTGGTGTCTCCTGGTGCTCAAGGAACTTCCTAGGGACAATACTCTGTTTCTGGAAAAGTCAATTCTGGGAGCTATGCTTTTCTTGCAGAACTAAAGGAGGAAGGAATATATAGACTGTCAAGATAATTATTGTCTTACTGAACTTAACTTGGAAGTTTGTCAACAGCCAATGGAATTGGCTGCAGCTGTAAAATATAGCAGTAACAAATTCTTATGGCCTATGCCTGACAATAAATTCATAGGATTTCACAAAAGTTGCAGATTATGAATTGGATGTTCTGAACTCTCTTGAATAGATTCCCATCATTATTTTGAAAACAGAAAAAAAGATTTGACTATTTTCATTTAGAAATAAAGCAACTGAGGGAGAAATATGATAAATGCATGTGTACAACTCTCATTCATTACACAGAGGCTTAGCTTGGGAGACATTCCTAATGGATTGTGCCCGATATTATTAATTATTCATTCTGTGTCAGCAGTCACTTGTAGCAGTAATGAAGAGAACAGTCAGAAGCAGTATTTATATAACAGAAACTATTTTATTAATAGAGCTGTCATTAGCAAATAGAAACTCCTCTTCTGAAAGTTATTTATAATCTTCCCAAGGCTATTTAATTCTGCTTTTTTCTTCCTAAAAAATGACTAGAATTTTACATCCAGCTTTTGCTATATTGATCATATAATGATCAATAAAGTTTAAAGTTTAATATAAAGTTTAATTCTCAGTATTTTCTAGTATTGCTTGGTAGAAGATCATACAATTCAATTGCATCTGCATTTAAAAAGGTATAGTTTAATTTAACATATTTGGGATACAATAAAAATATCATCTATTTGCTAACTCTCTGATCTTTCTGAAAGAATGCCAACCCACATATCAATATATTTAGGTCAGTTCAAGAGAACCATTATTTGACAGAGAGGAAGAATTGGCTATTCTTTTGAAAGTGCCCCTTCCTCAGTAGCAACAGTGCTTCTACTCTTTGTCATTCAGTGCACTGTATTTTGTGGCAGCTATGTGATCAATTACAGCATATTGTCTCATGTAATGCATACAATATGGTACGTATGGAGTCAGTAGCCAAGATTGCAGGTCAATCTGGAACACATGTGGCTCAGGCTGTTAAGGGCAGAAAGGCACCAATAGAACTTTAGACCCATTTTGAAAACTAATCCTTATCCATTGTGAAAAGTGACTGCTTCGTTTGCATTTTGTTAGGCCTTGGCACATAGAGGTAGTCCTTATTTATTGATGGTAACCAAAACTGAAATTTTACCTAGCAACAGCATTTCTGGTCTTCCTTGTTACCATTGTTAAACTAAGTCATTAGTGAGTACAAATTTCAATCATGTGTCCCTGGTTCAAGATGGTATCAATGGATCAACAATGTGGATAATATCTGATGGTAGCCAACTTTCCCAAAGTTGTAGAAAAGAGGTGGTGGCTGCAGTGGCCTGGAGCAATTGAGAACTTTTTCATCAGGTCTCAATTAAAGGAAATTCCTGCCCTTGAGAAATCATCTTATCTTTCTTCTGGAAAATGAACTATTCATATTTTTCATAACAATTATAGAAATGTTTCAAAATCAGGATGAAATGGATTTTACTGCTTTAGGTTTTATTCTAAGGATTTGTTTATTCTTGTAGATTATTTTTAAATATTAGTCAAGCCATTGAGAGAGGTTGACAAATAGTCTGCATTCATATATTCTCTTCCTACAAATATTAAAATATATTCAGATATTTTAACTACAACCATTGATTTAATATGTTTGTGTACAATTACAAGATAGCTTTTTAAGATTTGTATTTGATTGAGCAATTCATAATTCTGTAAATTTTCCAATAAAGCTTTTATCTTGTCTTTTAAAAATAGTCTGACTGTTTTCAAAGAACAAAAGTACTCTCTTTAAATTCCATCACTATTCTGCAGGATGTAGAAGAACAAAATGGAATCCCATTTATATCCTGATCTTTGATGTTTGAAGAATTTTCCTGAAAGTCAGTCTTCTACAGCCAAATGCTTCTAGTTCACTTTATCTGAAAAGACTACACTCAGATGAGGAAAAAAATGTCTTTATTCTCTTGCCTAAGCTTTCTGATAAGCCAACTATTTGAAAATCATTACAGACTCAGATTCATCACACTGACAGATGACTATTTAGTTCATAAATATTTTCAATTTATTCATGATATAGAAGGTGTTAACAGAGAGTGCTGTGCTTTGCTTTATATTCAGGTAATGATTGCTTTCTCAAACATTTCCAAATAATGTGCAACTGAATTTTAACAATTGAATTGAATCATAAACTCAATCCTTATGCTGGATAGAATGTGATCTAAATATATCACAATTGCTCCTTTAGATCCCAGGACAGGAATATTCCAAAAACTGGATGCTACTGTAGTAGTGACCTAATTCTATCAGTTTTAATAACTCACATGTACGAATTGGGATTGGTGATTCTTCAATAATCTGGTCTGCCTTTAAATAAGGATATTTTAAATATAGATGTTTTTATGAAAATAAAAATAATAAAATAATATTTTACTATATTAACTATAAACAAATCGACAATTCTAATTTTATATACAAAACTGCATTCACTATAAGTGCTGATATTTCCACATGAAAAGAAATCATAAATCCAGCACATCTACCTTTGCCCTTAAAGCGAACCCACCCCATGTCCTTCGCAGGAAACTAGATCATTACTGCAATCTTAAGAATATGAGTTCAATTTGGATTAAACCAGTACCTTTGTGGACAATTAATAGTCTGCATAGAATACAAAAAGTATCAAAAATTATTTAATGGCAGAATTTATCAGTGTGATATTAGACTCCTTATTCCAAGAGCAAAGGCCTATCAGTTTCGGTTTCTTGGCATGCCTCTTAATAAATCTAGGCTTGGTGTTTAATGAAAACCAGATGAATAGCTCTAAAGCTACAGATGTCTTCTTTTTTTATGATTTCAGCTAAGATTGTTCTTACTCTTCATAATCTCACACAGCTGCCAAAAATCTATCTTATCATTGCATGAAGTGAAACTTCCATTAGCAGCTATTATGGTAGCAGGGGTCAAACATCCAGTGTCAGACGAGCTACTAAAAAGAAAATATAAGCAATAAAAACAATTCAGCTAGACTGGATTTTCCCCCCAAATATTATTTATGGATATTAAATCAAATTAGGTTATAAGTATCAATGTACAGCAGGTATCTTTGTAAAAATGTTGACATTATTTTCATTAACAACAATCTTAAAGGAAGGTATTATTTAATTTGAAATAAAATTGTAATCATTCTGATTATGTTTTGCTGTTTTCACTTACACAGCAATGTACAAAGGTTCAGCAAAGAATATCTGTAATTTCAGTATAATTTTTAAATTCTAAAACTAAAGTAGGGATTGATGAAAAGGTCAATCTATGACAATGCTGAAGTAAAAATGTTTCTTTGGGGGACCTGCAGTACATATAGGAGAATTTGAAACAAATGTGAACATCAAAATCTCCACCTTTCAGAATTTGGTCATGTGACCTGCAACTACAAAAATACACAAAATGTATATTTAAACAAACATTAAACATCAGGCTCTGAAAGAAGTGCACTTAAAATCTGTATGCCATTAAATACCATTTGCCAAATGTGTACCTTGTAATAGGCCAGGGTTGTCAAACCTGCACCTGTACATTGACTACCATGCTGACTGTATCAAAAGTAAGCCACGCAACCCAATACTCAGCTTTTACCCTCAACCACAACCCTACCTCAACCGATCCACCATCACCCAAGACTAGCACGCACGCCCCCAACTACCTCAATTCCAACTACTGCCGGCCTTAAATGCAAACTACTCAATGCAAGAAGCCTTGTGAATAAAATACCTGAATTTCTCATCCTCCTAAATATGGCTAACTTTGACATTATATTTGTCTGTGAAACATGGCTCAATGCATCTCTCCCGACTCCATTACCACAGTAAGAGACTATCATGTTTACCGATCAGATCGTGAAAATCGTCGAGGAGGTGGTGTTGCTATCTTCTATAAAAAATCCTTACATCTAAAAATATCCAAGTTACCCAGGAGCTTGCTCTTCCTGAGACCATCATCTGTGAACTATCCTTAAATATCACAATTCGATTCTTACTATGTTACAGAGCACCTGATTATGACATCGAACATGTAAACAAGCTAAATACATTACTAACATGGGCTGCATCCTGCCCATACCCTTTTATCTTTCTTGGTGATTTCAATCTACCTCATATTGACTGGACCCTAAATGATTGTACAACTGAAACCATACACACAACCTTCTACAATGCTATTACAAATCTGGGACTGGAACAACTAGTAACCAACAACACTAGACTAAACAACTGCCTCGATCTCATCTTCTGCAATAGTTTGAATTTAATTTACGGAATACAAACTAAAGAACCCTTTTCAGTAGTGACCACAATATGATTGACTTTTGTCTCAACATACGTCCACACAAAAATCACCACAATGATGTAATTCCCAATTGTAACTTCAAAAAGGCAACTATGATCTTATACACAACGATCTCTCATCCCTTGATTGGCAATCTCTATTCACTGGATGCAATACTGTTGAAGACCATTACAACATATTTTTACTTGAAGTCAAAAGAGTCATAAAACTATATGTACCAACAACAACTCCCAAAACAAAACAAAAAGCAGATTACCCATATCAATAAGGAAACTTCAATCCAAAAAGAGATCACTCTGGCGGAAAAACAAATCTGGTCACGTTGCCAATTTCAAAAACCGATACAAAAATTTATGCCACCAGATAAAGACCGAATGCACCAATTATCACATTAAACAAGAGGAAAACCTTCTAAGCACCCATTCCACCCGTGCTTTTTACAATTTTGTAAACAACAAACTAAAGACTCAAGGTCCATCCCTCCCTTGATAGGACCTGATGGTAAAGACTGCAACGACGACACCATTAAAGCCAACATCTTTAACACATTCTTCGGCTCAGTATTTGTAAACAGCAATGGATCATGCCCAGTATTTCCTAGCCGTAGCACAGATAACAACAATGATCTAATACATATCGATTTCACAGAAGACAATGTTGAAAAAGCACTACGCAACCTAAAACCATCTCTATCTATTGGACCGGATAGAATATGTGCCTACTTCTTAAGAAAGCTATCCACTGCCATAGCCAAACCTCTAAGCATAATCTTTGAAAAATATTTCAGAACCAGCTCCTTGCCTAACCTATGGTCACAAGCCACAGTCATCCCCATCTTCAAAAAGGGAGACCCAAGCCTAGTTGAAAATTACAGGCCAATCTCCTTATGCTGCGTCACCTGTAAAGTCATGGAATCAATTATTAACCAATCCATCATCCTTCACTTAGAGACAAATAACCTACTCTCCAATAAACAATTTGGTTTCAGAAAAAAACTATCCTGTAATCTGCAACTCTTACACTGCAAAAACATATGGACGACACAACTCGACCAGGGCAAAGCAATAGACGCAATCTACATAGACTTCTGTAAAGCCTTTGATTCAGTGGTACACGACAAACTACTCCTAAAAATAAAATCCTATGGTATCTCTGGACAACTGAATAACTGGATAGAAGCATTCCTGTCAAGCAGACAACAAATGGTCAAAATCGGGAGCGTACTATCAAATCCAGTACCTGTCAATAGTGGTGTTCCCCAAGGCAGTGTTCTAGGACCAACTCTCTTCATACTCTACATAAAGCGACCTCTGTGATCATATTAAGAGCAATTGCGTTCTCTTCGCTGATGATGTAAAGCTGTTCAATACCACAGACAATACTGCTACCCTACAAAAGATCTTGACTATGTATCAGAGTGGTCAAACAAATGGCAACTTCAAATCTCAACAAATAAATGCTCTGTCTTACATATTGGCAAAAAAATCAGAAAATAAAATACAAGCTGAATAGTCAAGATCTTGTTGATGACTCAAGCTCTGTAAAGGACCTTGGAATACTCACCTCTAATGATCTAAGTGCTAGAGCCCACTGCAACTACATAGCCAAAAAGGCATTAAGAGTTGTTAACCTAATCCTACGTAGCTTTTTCTCTGGTAATATCACACTACTAACCAGAGCATACAAAACATTTGCTAGACCAATACTCGAATACAGTTCATCAGTCTGGAACCCACACTACGTATCTGATATTAGCACAATTGAGAAAGTCCAGAAATATTTCACAAGAAGAGTTCTCCACTCCTCTACTCGTTGTAGAATACCTATGTGCCACCAGACTTGAAATTCTAGAACTTGAAAACCTTGAATTACGCCGTCTTCGGTCTGACTTAAGCATGGTATATAAAATCATACATTGCAATGTCCTACCTGTCAATGAATACTTCAGCTTCAACCATAACAACACAAGAGCACACAATAGATACAAACTCAAAGTAAACCGCACCAAACTTGATTGCAGGAAATACGACTTCAGCAATAGAGTGGTCAATGTCTGGAATACTCTACCCGACTCTGTAGTTTCTTCCCCAAACCCCAAAAACTTTAACCTTAGACTGTCTACTATTGACCTCACCCCTTTCCTAAGAGGCCTGTAGGGGCGTGCATAAGCGCACCAACGTGCCTACCGTCCCTGTCCTATTGTTTCTCTTATTCTTTTATTTTTCTTATATGTACCCATTTCATGTATTCACAACTATGTATACATTTATACTTATTATCTTGTAAACAATTGGCAAATCAAATAAATAAATAAAATAAAATAAAATAAAATAAAATAAAATAAATAAATGCATCACAAGCTGGCAATGCCCATCCCCAGTTTAGTGAAGGGGAAAAAAGTTGGGCAACTAACTCCACCCTGTAAGATATTACGGGGTCATAAAAAGGAGATGACAATTCACAAGAAATACTCCTACAAACATTATAACTTCAAAAAAAATTGCCATTTCTAGAGGATATATCTATATAAAAATATGAGTTATATATTATTATGATTGATTTATCCTGAATCAATATTAATACATGTGATTTTATTGCTCAATAATGCAATGAGCCATTTTCAGTGCACAGAGTTTGAATTAATTGTTGAAATAAGTTTCTAATGAAGTTTAATTATAAATAGGAAAAGGTTTTCTAGTGTATAATGACAAATGAATAGTAATATGAAATAGATTATTCCCATTTTCTCAATCAGCTAAAAATTAAAGAGATGTAGAATAGTAATATCTTAGCTTCCTCAGGCCTGTAATTGGTTTTCAGTCTTTAGCGTTTAATCTGTCAATATTAGTGTCAATATTTTAAAGCCTTTCTTAATTGAAAAAGTATAGTTTTCATGCAAATGAAAATGTCACATAGTCATATAAACTTTCTGTAGCTTTACAAAGATGAAGAAATTATATTTTATAACAGACACTTTATTGTAATTATCTGTTGGGAAACTCCAGCTAGGCAAAGTCAGGCATAAACAACCAGATATAGATGTGCAGAGTTCAGTTATCTATTTTATTGATCATACCAATTTCATAGGATTTGGCAGTTTGTGTCAGTGCACTGTTTGTGGCAGTTTGCATGGGCCATGCTCATGTAATGATTCCAAACTAATTTCCTGGTTGACTGCTCCTTCTAGCTCAGTCTCTGTGACAGGCAAGGAAGAGAGATTAACTGGGGAGCTAACCTTGAGGCTCCTTGCAGTCACAGGAGACTTAGATCTGGCCTCTCCTGCCTCTAGTTCCTTGGAACCTTATCTGTTTATTCCCAAGGGAAGGCAATCTGGACAGATTCTTGTATTATAGGTAGAACACAATCAAGTAGTCAGCTTGAACTCTTCCAATGTGGATCTGTTTGCTTGAGCCTGACAATATTATGATCTAGGGCAATCATTTACAATGATCATTTATAAAGGTAGGTGGAATCCAACAAATCTGAAGGATGATAATGATTGAACATAAAACATTTGATAGGATAATGAAAATTGTGAAAATATTTGTTTTTATTGGCTCTTTGTTGCATGATTATTTGATCACATTTAAATACCCTACAATTATCTATAGTAAATATTGTTCATATTGCAAAAATAATATTTTTAAATGAAAGAGATAAAAGTGAATTTTATTCGAGTATAGAAGATAATCTGCTCTGCAAATTATCTGTATTCTTGCAAATACAATGAAATTCCTACCTGAAAAAAATTAGAATTAATCTACTTAGTTGTCTTATTAGTTGTGAAAAACTTATAAAAGTTATTTCATTTGCAAAGTATCTTTGATTCTTATTTTTTTCAGTTGGTTCTAAACTAACATAACTGATCTTCCTTTTGAAGTTTGATTGATTTTGTTGATCTTTGGACTACAGAATTTCCCAAAGGTAGATATCATACTTCAAACAAGAATAAGGCTCCTGTTTCAGCCTAGTAGTACTGATCTTTCTTTACTTATTTATATATTGTTCAAACACAGAGAAAAACACACAAAACCAATGTTGTCTTTCAAACACAGCTCAGTTTCACTACCCTTATCTCTCTTTCTGTTTCTCTGTCTCTGGTTATCATACAGACAAGCATTATTCTCACATATGGAAGACTACTTCCATTGGATATCCACATCTAACAGATTCAGCAACAAACCTACATATTCACATACAAATTTCATGATTCAGACCTAATTTATATCATTCACTTTCTTTAAATCAGCAAATATGCAATAATCTTTATGTTGCACATTCATGTATTTCTCAATATCCCTTTGACAAATAGCAATTTGGTCTGTACATTTGCTATACAGAACAAAAGTACACTGTGCTTCCAAATTTTTTCTTCTTGTTACTTCCTGTACTTTGTTGACCAGACTTACTTACTCTAAAGTAAGGCACCCCAACAAACTTCCACTGCATTTAGAATTCATTTCATTCTTATTTTGCACAACTTGTTCTTTCTTCTCTTTCTTCATTTCATGATTTTATGAAGCAACCCTTTTCATGCATTTCCATACACTGATGAAATTTTGCATATGTATTTTTCACACTGTTCCAAGCAAATCATCTTTTTGTGTTCTTTTTAATCCCTTCTATTGGGAATTATTCCACTTTTAATTTTTTTTCAATGTCATTATATTCTCACTCTTGTTATTTTCACGGCTTCTGTTACCTTTCATGTCAATTCTCAATAGTTACCATTGTTACTCAGATCTCAGATACTTTTCTGCTTGAAAGGTTTTTTTTAAATTAATCCTATAATTTTAAATAGGTTATGGTTTATTATCAATATAAAAATGGTATTGAATGTATCATTAAATAACTTCAGGGACTATTCCATGACATGAAAGTAAAAGAAGAAAATAGACAACTTATATAGAACTCTAAAAACCATGCTGAAGTCAGAAATCTGAAGAAAATTGATGAATCACATTGCTAGTATTTACTAATATTGCATTTAGCAGTTCACTAATGGAAACTGTGAATATGTGCTTGACAATGTTTGTATAACAATGAAGAGATGAAAATGACTTGCTCCTTTGTTGGATATGAAAACTAAACAACTTGGGAGTGAAAGAGCTGAATTATTTATACCTAGAGATATTAAAACTAAATAAAAGCCATGTACCATTTCATTTATCATTTCTGAACTCTACTTTCTTTAAATCAGCAATTTTATAAAACAAGGTTACAGAGGTAATCCATCTGGAATGAATAAGAAAAATGATGGGATAGAACGTACTTTTTATTTTAATACTTTTGTTTCAAGTACTTCTTTTTAAAAAATTGTATTTATGAGAACTTCTCTCCAATGTCTTAAACACTTAGTAGATATTAAAATTAACCTGGGAAAAGGTCATCTCAACATACAATGCTGTAAGGAATAATTAAAATGTTTGACAGTTTTTCCCCATTGTCTGCTTCTCCAAACTAGAGGCAGAACTTTCCCCTTCCCCTTCCAAAATAGATGTGAGTTCATTGACATCCTATGTTAAATCATACTGGTCCGAAAGATTATCAAGGAGTTTAAAGAGGCCTATTCAGCAACTTCCTTCTTTGTGTTTCCTGCTTCAGTTTTACTTTAATTTTGCCTTTGTTCTCTCTGAAAAGATAAGGTATTAATATTAAGCTTTTAATGAGAAATATTCATGATGGAAATGAAATGGGAGAAGACCACCAAAGTCATGAAATAAAGCATTGCTTAATAACAAAACAAAGCATCCCTCCCCCAACACAAACTAGGAGTTAGAGAGGTACCTAATTAAATCTTCTAGATGGCAGTTCTGAAACTCTGCTAATTGGACATGTATAGCTGAACTATTCATCTATACATAGCTAAACTAAAGGCAAGTATTGCAAGTGTAAAAAAAGCTACTCATTTCCCAAAGGTCCTTTCCCATCCCTGATCATAATCCTTAATACATAATTTAAGAGTTGAATATAGCTTCTTTATTTGTTTTACTACTGAGCACAGCTCTCACATGCACATTCCTTTACACACATAAATGAAAAGCTAGCATCTTGAGGAATCAGATAGTTATTAGATTTTCCATGACATGTATAGCCTTCATATTAAAGAAAATTCTATTTTGATCCATTTCATGATTATGAATTGATTTCCTACTTGTATATACACACAGAAAAAAATATTAAATTTTGGGACAGCATCAACAGCTCAGAGGTTTCCAAGGAGAGAATATTTGCATTGGGGTAATAGAATTTTGAAGGAAAGGACTTGCCAATAACAAAGAGAAAGGAGAAAAATGATTCATCCTATAGTTACTCTGTTTAGTCCAGAAATCTCTTTTCTTTACGCTTCAAGAGGCCTGCATCCAAGTGTTGTGGTTATTGGTGTAAATTAAGTCATCTGAAATCCAAATGACCAATTGTCTAAAACGAAATCTCTAACTTCTGCCAACATTTTTCATATCTCACATTATCAAAATTTGCTACTCTTTGTGTCTTGTTAATTGAGAACTTATATAAAAGATCTAGAATACACACATTGTTTCCTGACCTACAATATATTAATATGAACATGGATGATATCAATATATGGAATAAACATGGTAGAGATAAAGCAAAGTATAGATGTGTAGGATGGATGGAGACTTCCTAAGATAAACTGAAATGAATACATATCAGATGCATATTCCAATGCCTTGAATCATCTAGCATTATTGGAACAATACAAGACATGAACTATTATTTTTTAATTTAATTTAATTTCTGACTCAATGTGAATTAGGAAGCTGTTGGAATAAATGGCCTAAATAGCTCCTTCAACTTGTATATTCTATGGATATTATTTTTATACCAGGACTCCAAGACTGAAGTCTTGCATGTAAGTAATGCATATATAATTACCTTGGGAGAAAAAGCATATAAAGAAGGATTAGACAGAATGATGAATACAATATACTTAGAATTAGCATTAATCAAGTTGTTGCTCCTTCAATTCTATGAGTTCCTGTTACCTTCCAATTATGTAATAATTCACTGATCATGTGCATGTGTTAATTTAGGCAAGAGGGATTCTTTAACCATAGCTACTTCCAATACTTCTGCCATCTTCCTCATTTTTTTCTAATACCTTAATTGGGACATGTCTGATGTTCTTTTCAGTAGAAATATATATATTTAGCTCAAGGTTGGTTGGTTGCTTGAAGATGCTTCATTATCCAATTAGATATCATCATCAGTGCAGGTTCAGTTTCTTTTTCTGGTGTTCAATCTGCTAGAAAAGATAGAATTTAGAAACATCATGGCTGGAAAGGAGCCATATCAGTGCCACCTGCACCATAGCTTATCTGTTAGTGAATAATTAAAATAAGTGCAGAAAGAATAGTTTATTTTGTAGGCTTTTATGTAGAACTTTCCTACTGCATATAATGGTATGTATTTCCCAAGATATATACTTATTTTTAATTAAATTATTAAATCCTTAGCACAGACGATAACAAATCTTTATTGCAACAGCTATTATCCATGCCATGGCAATTTGGGGTCATAGCATTTTACCCTACCAACAGACAAGGTATTTTTCCCCTCACACTTACTATGCAGGAAGAAGAAAATATAGGATCAGTATTCTGGTAGAGACTTTTGATATCAGCCTGAAGGTTAAAAAAAGGTCTATTTGCCCAGGGAATGTAATGTTTTTGTAACATTAAGTTACAAAGATTTAAGCAGATCTTTGTGACTTTTTTCTACATATTACCCTCAATGTAGCTGATTGCCTTTCTATTTTTTCCTGGTTTTTTTGTTTAGGCTTCTGTTTGCAGATATCATTTTTAATTCAGGATTAGCTTTCTTTCTGTTAAATACAATATATTGTTTTTGTGGTATTTCTTTTAATTCACTGTTATGGAATGCTGTAATAATGATACTGAGATTAAATAAAACATCCTTTTATTCAAAAACAAAACAAAACGATGAGCCCAAACTAGTTAAAGCAATCTGCACCTCATTGGGTTTTAAACATCTTCTTTTCCTACAATATTTAATTCCTAATTTTATTGATTATGAGCTACAAAGGGGAATAGTGTTTTACAGATATAAAAATCAGACATTTCAGAGCAAAAAAATCTCTGTGGTTCAATACGTCAGCAGAATGCTTGCACCAGCACAAACACAAACATTCAACCATCCCAAGTTTTGATTTGATTTTCTTTCATTTTTCATATCTTCCCTCTATATTTATATCTGTCTCAGATTCAAGGGAGGCAAAATTTCCTGGCCTGTGCATCACTTTCTTTATCAAAGTCAACAAAATGTTCATATCAAATTAATCTTTATATTAAAGAAATGGAATATTATATCACACACAAATACTGACTACTGTGTGACATGATTTTAAACTTCTGCCCTTTCAGCAACTGCATATCTTCATTCTCTCTCTACCACAGAAAAAGAACCTCAGCCAGGTTCTGGAAAATTGGAGATTGCAGACTTACTATTCTTTCTATTGGAGTGTTGTGTTTGTGTTTGTGTGTGTGTTTGTGTGTGTGTGTTTGTTTGTTTGTATGTGTTTTGGTCTAGATCGGAATCCTATACATTTCTTCTACTAAAATTTAAATTATCATAATCAATTGCATACATCCATGACCACATTGTATGTATTATTTTATATTTGGGTGAAATGTTTGTCTGCCCAAATACTTTGGGTTACATTTGTATACTAAATAATATATACAAATATTATATGCTCTTTTATTCTCAGCATAGCCTTAATTCTCTCACTGAAACCTATGAGATTCCAAGAGATGTCAGGAATAATGTACAAGGCTGATTTGGGATTTGTGCTTCTTGAGCAGCATTTTGCTGAAGTACTTCTCCAGTTAAAGTAGAATAAGAAATGAACAACTTGCGGCAGTATAGCCCACATGAAAGTTATATTCATGTAGAAAATGCCACACTGTTTAAAAAGCCAACATAAATATAGACAAAAATAAAGACTTGGTTTCATTGATAAGCTGATAGATGACTGGATATCTGCAGAAATGGCTTTTAGGTTATATTTGATACATATCTCTTTTATCTTATTTTCCTTGCTTTTCATGGTGAGTTATTCTAATACTATAAAATATTTTTTTAAAAGGATAATTTAAGAAGAAGAAAATATGTTTATTTTATTCATGTTAAGTAGAATCTTAATCTATTCTGGTGAAACATGAATGAGAGAATTATGATAGCCAGAATATTTTCATGAAGAACCTACTAATATCCACTATCCTTGATGCCACTAACAATTATTCGCCTCCATCTGAGCTTAGATCCCCAAATCCTAAAATATTCTCCAAAACAACCAAAAAAGGGAAAAATAATTTGAAAAGTGGATATAATGTTGGAAAGCAACAGAAAAGGGGAATACAGAAGAGGGAAATGGAGGTGGAGAGACATGGGGGTAAAAAGGGGAGAGAGAAGAAGAAAGGGAAGAAGGAAAGGAAGAGAAGTTACAAAGGTTTGGAGCAAGATGTAAAGAAACAGGATCTATTCAGAGATAATGGGTGAAAATCTAACTGAAAAAGGGATTCTGTGAAGGTACATAAGATGGTATTGTTATATTTTTAATAGAAATAATATTATTTAACATTATTTAATAGAAATAATCTTAGAAAATTGGAAACAACATATGATTAAAAAGAGGGATAAAATAGTCAGTGTAATTTAGTGAAACTTTTGTGAACAAAGTAAATGAAATAAAATAAATGAGAGAATTGAATTAGGAAGTAACGGGAACATTTTAATTATTCAATGTTTTATAAAATATAAGTGAAGTGGGGGGGAATTAACTATGGAAAGTTTATAAGTGTTCCCATAGAAGTATGATATTTATCTGAAAAGTAATGTGTAAAATGTTAAGATTTAAATGAATATTAATATTAATGATAGAATTGAATTGGTATGGATTGTTCTAATTATATTATACATTTATAATTTTTTCTTTTTTTAAAATACAGTATGTAGTTTTAGAAAGTACCAAGCAGAATCCGAATGGAAGTTATGTACTATATTAAGTGTTATAATTTTAGGGGAAAGATATAAAGGTGTCATACTCCAATCAGTGATTACAGGAGAAATTTTGTTTAATGAGAAAAGATAGTAGACAGTTGAAACAGGACAGACAAAGAATATAAGTACAATGATCTGAATTGAGATGAAATAAATAAAATAAAATTAAGAAAGTTAAAAGAGGGGAGAAGCTATATTGAAAATGTAGAATAGTAATAATATATGGAATGGAATATAAAAATGAGCATGAACTTTAATTTGTGTCTGTACGAAGAGATGTAACCTGGGACTATGCTGCTTTCAAAAAAGATGTTTTATGTTTTTATGTTTTATGTTTTGTTTGTTTATGTTTGTTTTCAAAAATCAATAAAATTTTCAAAAAAAAATAGGAAGAGTATAAATTGCAAGCCTTTGCAGATGACTTGGTATTTATATTAGAAGATCCATTGGAAAGAGCACCTAAATTAATAGAAAAAATAGAAGAATATGGAAAAATAGAAGGGCATGACTTGCTGTTGGGGTGGCATGCCTTCCTTTGGTATAAGGGAACTAAAACACAGGGGTATTTTAGAAGACATTATATTCGAGAGGCATTGTTTTTGAATTGGGAGAAGATAAAAAGACAATACTATTTAAAAATTCCATTATGGATATCTACCATTGAAGCTTTTTCTTATCCAATAATATATAAAAAGGAGCAAACAGTTAGATATGGTGAGATATTGAATGAAAAGAGTGAGCTTAAATCTATGCAGTAGGCTTTTTTGCATTTACAAAGGTACATTAAAGTTTCCCTGATCCCACACATATATGAAAAGGGATAGCTGTAGTATTGTAATGATACAACACTCATTTCAACATTTTATGCAAGTATCAGATCCTGCAGGCTTCTTTGATGAATACAAATGCAAGAAGTGTTCAAGAAGTAGTTATTACAATGTACGGTACAAAACTTAATTAGTTTGTACTTTAGGGCAGTAAATCAGAGAAGATTATCTTCCAGAAATTCATGGCAAGGACGATTGACAAAGCAATCAAATCTCAATATGGATTTGCAATTGTCAGAATAATGTAGCAATGATGTGATGACAATGATGAAGGCAATATAGCTAAGAAGTTTTGGAAAAAGGCCAAGCTGAAGCCTGTACAAAACAGAATCCATATATATCAAAGTGGAACTGAAATTTGGACAAAAGTGGAATTGAATTTTCTTACTGCTATGAAAACTTTACTGAAGGGTGAAACATATGTCATATTTTAAAGTTTCTATAATTATCTTACCTTGGAAGGAAGACAAGGAAAATCATTTCTGCCAGAAGGTAAATTAGTGGTTCCAGGAAGACTGACTGTTGCTAGGCTTATTCCCACCAGATTCTCCAAATCCTAAATTTCCCATATTAGGTACTTCAGGGCAAACCTCCTAACTGTATTGTTAGTTGTTTTTAGCCTATAATCTTTCCTTTCCCTAAGTTTAGGGCCAATTCACAATAGAGTCTTGTTGACAAATAAACACTGAAAAGAAATGCATATAGCATTACCTTGGCAAACTGCATTGTGGGATTAACATTCCTGTAAATTTACGTTCTAGGCATTTATTACCTCAGTACTTGCCAAAACAGAGGGGGGGGGGGTTGTTGTCAAAAGAATGTTTCCATTAAAACCCCACATTTAAAATTCTAATAAGATGCTGGATCTTATTCAACACAAAAAAAACTTGTATCGTTCTAGTTTAATTTGAACACAATTAGTGAAATAGCCCATTTTATTGTGATGTCAGTTCCAATTAATGAAAAGCATCCATTTAATATTATAAGACAGAAAGGCCTAAGTTAGTGTCATTCCAAATCCTGTAAAATGTAGTTACTGACTGTGCATTTAAATGTTTCTTTGTTCCTACTTAAATAGCATCTCACCTGCAGTAATATTATCCCAATGGCAATATTTGGGAATCTGTTATTAAATGTCCCATATAATTGAATATTTGGAGAACTGTATTTGGCATATTGAAGCCATATGGTAGTGTAGTTTGTTCCATTGCCTCTTCAGAAGTGCAATATCAACATATTTTTTATATTTAAGCATGTATACTAAAGAGTCCCTGCTATTTGTTTAGAAATACAAAGTGCAGATTGTCCTTTTTTAGATAGCTGCTAGTTTTGGGGAGACTAAGGTTCTCTTTCTATGGTCTGGGGATAGATTATCTGAATATATCTATGCATATCTCTATCTGAATTACTTACATCTATCTATATATCTATCAATCTAATCTATTAATTTATCAATCAATGTTTAATTCTGTTTAGAATTTGGAAAGCATAACAGTTTAATTCTGTTTAGAATTTGAAAAGCATACGTAAGGGTTTTTTGGGGTGAAGGGGCACAGAGACATATATTCTTTTTCTTGAAGCAAGCCTCACTGAATTCTCCAGGAGATACTTGTGAGGCAATATGGTAAAAGGTATCAAACCCTCCAGTGGTGGTATTCAAATATTTTTACCACTGGTTCAGTGGGTGTGGACATGCTTTGTGCAAGTGCACACACTTTGCATGCACACGCACTTTACGCAGGAGCAGAGGCATTTGCGCAGGCGCAGAAGCATTCTAACTCACCACCTGCAAGCCTGCATGATCCCGATCGCTTCAGCAGCTGCTGCATGACACTCTTCTGTGCCGCGCAAAACAGCTGTACTTCAAATCCAGAGGATAGAGGTGAGTATGGGAGCCCAGGTGGGCAGGTGAGCCCAACAGCAGAATGGCGGAGAGAACTGGCTTGGTCCTTGTTGCTTATCACTGCTACCGGCTCTGCCAAACCGGGTCGAACCGGTAGAATACCACCACTGAAACCCTACCTGTACTAAGTTTTATTCATTAAATAAATTAGAATAGTTTAAGTGCTGTCTCTTAAATAGTTTATTGTCATTCATATATTAACTATTTGATGCTCTTTCTTAAATCTGTAAACATAAACACAGGCAGATACATATACTCCTCCCATTATTTATCAAACTATTAAATTCACATAGCTTATCAAGATTTCTGGATCCAGTGGGTTGGAGACCAAGTCCACTATATGATACTCTGCTGAGAGAAAACATCAGTTTTCTTGAAAATAAGCTGAATTGGCTATAATTAATGGGTAGTAAATATTAACAGGCTCAATTGAACAGAAGTTTAAAAGTCCTGAGGGAACTGAAAGATTGGAAGTGATGGGCAAATAAAACTATATTCAGGACTTTCTTTTCCAGCCTGTCAACCTGTTCCTATAAGTCTTTCAAAGAGGCCTGGCCATAAGACAATTTAGCTTCTCTGTTTGGTCTTTTTGTCAGTTTCTTTAAACACTGAGTATAGGAAGGTAAAAGCGCTGCCTAAATTTCCTTAACTAAGATTGGCATTAAAGATTTGTCTGACATAAAAGGGCAAAGGGCACGGAATTGTTATTAGTATTGGATCAATCTTTTCTATGGAATTAAAATTCAGAAGTGTGAGTTTCAAAGGAGGGCTTGAAAGTCCTACTCCATTGTTGTGTCTTTCAAATGCCTTTTTGCATTTATAACTGATTGATCCCTACGCTCACTGCTAGAAATCCCATACAGATACCTTTAAAAAAAAAATACATAAATTTTATCATAATTGTTTTACCAATATTCTAACATGGCACTACTGGTGACAATTTGCATCACATACCTTGAAAGTCCATATTTAATTATAATAATATTATTCTGCAAATGGGGGGGAGAGAGTAAAGTTAGCTATATAAAAGTTAAGTCAGAATCTAGAGAGCTTAAATTAAATATAAACAGATACCTAATTTGACAAATATTTTTTAAAACAATGTTGGAATTCTGAAGTTCAACCCAATATATTTTCAGGGACAATAATCTGTTTATGGTAAACTTGTTGGTATTAATTTTCAATATTATATGTACAAGGATATAAGTTGTTTCTAGTATTATTGAGGCATGATGTGAGAAACAGATAGAGAATTTAGAGGGAGATTTTTTTCCCTGTCAAGTTGTCTGGCAGGCCAAAGAAATAGGGGCCCATATATTCAGAAAAGTCCCTTTCCTCCTTCTGAATATTGGTATAATTAAAAAATAGATGCAGTTTTTCATTTAGTAAATAATACTTTCACAAGGAGCAAACTCATGTCTTCCTTATTACAGTATCTGAATGTATGTACCAACATGAATGAGCAGTGCTTGCTGTGTTTAGTTATGTATGATAAGTCTTTCTTGACTTCTACATAGGCCTGCCCGGCCATTGTGCCTGATACCATTGTGAATGGAACGTCAACATTCTTATTCAGTTTCTGTCTTTCAGATCCTTTGGCCTTATTATCCCAAATCCATAGCTTGAAAGTCTTAACTATTCTTTCTTAGATAACAATTGTAAAATAAATTCATATAAGAATTGGTGCTTTTGCTGGCAACGTCATTCGTAATTAATGGAATTATGGAAATCCTTTCAAGTGAACCTAAGAGAACTATAGGGTTGATTTATCCTGAAGAAATGCTACTAAATCTCCATATCTACAATACCTTCAATTTCTAAAGAAGAATATCAGGTCTATGTCTCTTCAGCATGTAGATGATATTTCAATCCAACAAAAATCCAGCAAAAATAAAAACACGTCTCTCGTATAATATTTTCATTTCTTTTTGCTAGGTTGAAGGCTCTGTCACTTTTTGTTGCTGTCACCTGATACTGTATTTTAGCAACTGTAGTTTTCTCATGGACGAAAAAGTCTTTTTCCTTATGAGGCCATAATTACAAAAGAGATTTCCCTTATCAGCATTCAGATGCACTGCACTGTTCAAACAAACTGGCTTCTTCTTGTATGGTTTACCAAATGTGGATCAGTCTTCCCCAGGTATGTTTAACCATATTCAGCAGTATATCTGCTTAGATTTTTATTACAGGAAACTGTTAATTCTACTCTTCCATGACCATTAGGGTTTCAGATGAGAATCACTAATTACAATTAGGATCTATTTCCAAGGAATTTTGAAATTCTACAAAGGTTTCCTTGAAAAGATTATTGAAATTATGTTTACTTAGTATTTTGTCAATAGTTTCTAATGATATCTCAACTGTTAAATTTATATTTTTAGTTTCGTATAATGTTTAGTCATTGAGATATGCCTGCTTTATGCCTGCTAACATATTAATATGTTCATAAAGAAGGATGTTCATAAAGGATATGTTCATAAAGAAGGATGACGATGATGATGATGATGATGATGATGATGATGATGATGATGATGATGAAAAAACAAGAAAAGGGAAGAACAAATATTCCAAATTTCTCAAAAGGCTCAATGAAGTGAATAATAGTATAAGACAGGGGTGTCAAACTCAAGGCCCAGGGGCCAGATCCGGCCCACGAGGTGCTTAGATCTGGCCCACGGGGATGCCCTGGAAATAGTGAAGGACTGGCCTGCGGTGCCTCTGCCAGCAAAAATGGAGCTTGTGAGGGCCACGTGTGGACCCCAAGCTTCGTTTTCACTGCCAGAGGGTTGCAGAAGGCTGTCCCAGCCAAAAACAGAGCTCAGGAGCCTGTTTTCACTGGCAGAGCACTCAGGCCACCACGGGCACCCCCCCTGACACAAGTGATGTCATGCTAGCCACACCCACCCTGGGAACACCCCCCCCGGCCCTCCCGAGGTCAAACACAGCCCTGATGCGGCCCTCAATGAAATTGAGTTTGACACCCCTGGTATAAGAAATAAATGAAGGAATAAAAACAGGGACAATTATTACATGGTATATTTTGTCCTTGAACTCAAGTCCTAATTTTAGTAGAAATCTCAACATGATTCAGACTTTGTTTATGATTTTCAGAAATAAAACAAAAACAAAACATTTTCATCTTCTTTACTGTTATATGATGCTCACTTCTCTGCAAAGTCTGGTTAGATTAAAACACACATATTCTCTTCCAATATAATTGGTTAATGAAATATTTTATAGCTTTATGTTCTGCATTACAAACTGAAGAACTTGAGGGAAATGACAGTCTGAAATATAAGAATTTAAAAAATAAATGAAACAAATGCTGAGAAATAAAACAAAAAGGATAGACAAAACTATACTTGAATAAAATTCTCCATAACAATATTTTGCAGCAGAGAGACTGAGCACATATCAGAAACTTTATTAAAACTCTTTGGATGGCCCTGATGAGAAACAGAGAGAGAGAACGAGAGATTCTACCAAATAATCATTTATAAAATATGGCTGAGAGTAAACAAAGTAAACGTCTAGGTAGGATGCTTTATTATACTTTAAGCAGAAAGTGAGGACACAATCATTAAACTGTCAAAACAAATACTATACCAGTATATGTAAAATGCTTATAGTTAGTTCCATCTGCTGTAGCTGCCATTATGTTTACAATGCTATCTGGAAACTTTCCATTTCATAATTTTAATGTATTCAGTGAACAGACTGGCATTTTTGTGGCTCATCTCAGTGGCAAACAATAAGATCACACCATGTAAATCAAGCAAATGTCCACCTTAGGCAATATATGTCAGCATGCTCAAATGCAGCCACAAGTTATAATTAATTCCTGTATTTTGAAAACAGTTAACAATTAATTCCTGGATATAGAAAACACAATGGCATGTCTTGATTTGTTTTAATTTGTTTTAGTCTATTTCCAAGAACAAAATGTACTCTTCACTGTCACCACTTTCATGGATATTAATAGCTGGTCAAATTTTAATTCATTAGTATACCAACTGAGGCCAAGTCTCTATATTTTATAAGCCCCTATAGGCATTGACTGTGAATCCTTATTCATTCCAAAAAAAGTATCATTGAATTCTAAATAAACAAATATATGGATATTGGTTGCATTAGTTGCATTTAATGAATTTCATTTTAATTAAATTAAATCAATTTTAATTTTTGTGCTGGTTTCATGTACATTTTCTCATAATCCTACTTTTTGTCATGTGACCAGAAAGCTCACAGCCTCTAGCTTTTTACAGATACCCCAAAAATATATTAAAGAAATTTTTAAAAGGAAATTCTCATTAATAATTTATATGGGTAGTATGATCTTATCAATTTGGGAAGCATACTGAATTAAAGACGGACAAAGGAAAGAGAATGGATGTCTTTTCCTTTGAAGCTCTGAAGTCTTTCAGCTTCTTCAAGATAAGATACTATTTTGTGTTCCTTTGGACCACAGCACTATGCATTATAACACTAAATAATAGTGTATTCCATATGGAAGCAAATGGCTTGGCACAGGGAAGCAGGATCTGAATGGTAAAAAGTTTTGAGTAGTGACAAACTATTTTCTAACTTACATTTTCAGAATTAAGGAAACTTTTTCTTTTTCTGGACAGGCATATTATTTGCCTTTGACACTATTACAATAAAAACATTATAAGATTCCATATCAGAAATATGTTTTGCTATGGGAACTGGATATATTGAAATGATTCGACTTAACTATGATCTCATTGATGCTGACCTATCATCTCTTGATTGGCACATTCTGTTCTTTAGCTGTAATACTACAGAAGACCATTATAATGCATTCTTGTTTGAACTTGAAAGAGTCACTAAACTATATGTACCATTAGTAACCCCCCAAAACAAAACAAAACAAAAAACAAATTACCCATAACAATAAGGAAATGTCATTAAAAAAAAGATTGCTATGGTGTAAAAACAAAACTAGCTACGTAGCAAACTTTAAAAACCAATACAACACCTTATGCTGACAGATAAAGGCAGAATGCATAGATTACCACTGAAAGCAAGAGGAAAACCTCCTACATACAAAATTCACTCACACATTGTAAACACCAAACTTAAAGACTCAAGAACTATCCCACCTCTAAAAGGACCAAATGGGAAAGACTGCAATGATGAAGCTTTTAAGGCCAATCTCTTCAATTCTTCAACATTCAACATTCTTCAGTTCAGTCTTTGTAATTCTGCTTGGCTTCTTCTTCTGAATGCATGGTGGCGGGCTATATGTGATGGCTTTGGGGCATAGTGGTTACCGAGTACCTCTTGTAGTTCTTCCCAGGGAACAGCCTTGAGCGTCTGAGGAGCTAGCAGCATGGTGGCGGTGTCGAAAACAGCGGCCCTGCAGAAACTCAGGAAATAGGCTTTATTCCTGTTAGGAGGGATGTCAGATAGGTTCGTGGCGTCCATGATGCATTCGAACCTATTGATGTACGATGTCCATGTCTCGGAGGTTAGCCAAAAAGGTGGAAAATTTGGTGGCGCCATCATATCTTCGTTCGATAGTGACTGCTCTAGTGACAGCTCTTAGTGACAGCTCTTTTTGAAGTGACTTCAGCCATGTGGTGCTCCTTCTTTGCCTCAGTTGGTCAGCATCCCACCTTCATCACCAGTTTTGTGTTTGGCGCACTTAGAAGAAGAGGCGGAGGCAATATAGAGCTTTAACAGGCTTTGTTGCTAACATATAACTCAGCTGTGGCTAGCCGCGGCTTGTGGCAGCAGCTGAGAGAGAGAGAGAGAGAGACAGCTGATTCCATTTGAAGCTCCTTTTATACGGAGCTGTCAAATGGTCCAGCCAATCAGGGACTTCTCCAGCTCCTGCTTAAACAGCGGACCGGAGTGAGGACTTGCTGGCTGGCTGCAACACTCACCATTATCATTTCTTCTACTAAATTTGTTTTAAAGATTTAATGCATCTGTTAATACATTAAACAAAATGGAACTAGAAACATAACCGAAGATGTACATGTAAATATAAAAGTAAAGGTAAAGGTTCCCTTGCACATATGTGCTAGTCGTTTCTGGTTCTAGGGGGCAGTATTCATCTCCATTACAAAGCCGAACAGCCAGCGCTATCCGAAGACATCTCTGTGATCATGTGACCAGCATGACTAAATGCCGAAGGCACAGAGAAGGCTGTTCCCTTCCCACCAAAGTGGTACCTATTTTTCTACATGCATTTTTACGTGCTTTCAAACTGCTAGGTTGGCAGAAACTGGGACAAGTAACAGGAGCTCACTCTGTTACACAGTGCTAGAGATTTGAACTGCCAAACTGTCAACCTTTCTGATCGACAAGCTCAGTGTCTTAGCCAAAGATGGTATTCAGCCAGGTTCTTACCAGTTCTGGAGAGCCGGAGTGGAAATTTTGAATAGTTCTGAGAACCAGAAAATACCATTCTCACTGACCCCACCTCCATCTATACTCTGCCTCCCAAGTCCCAGCTGATTGGCTGGGTCTTCTTTTGTTGCCCTACACAGGAGAACCGAGCTGGAAAGCAGGTTAGTGGGGTGGCGAGAGAATGGGATTTTGCAGTAATCTTCCCCTAGGAGTGGGGAGGGAATGGAGATTTTACACTATCCTTCCCATGCAGGGGAAGCCACACCCACAAAGCCACGCCCACAGAACTGATAGTAAAAAATTTGAATCCCACCACTGGTCTTAGTCATTGAGCCATGGCATCCCTTCACACAAACATAACATTTCTACTAAAAGAAAGTAAGAATATATTTTAGTTGTTATATTCATGGGGAAAAAAGAAAGAAGAAAGAACATTGAGAATAATGACAGATTTTAAAATAGTATATATGAAACCAAGATCACCTATTAGAACACACAAATAAATTGTTAGTACAAATTTCATTTAATGGTATAATAAAATGCATGCAAAACTTCAAAAAAGTAATAAAAAGATAGTACAATTATCAGTACAATAATGGGAAAGTTATAAAAGTTCCATCAATAAATATCAAGACAAAAATGTTTATAAAGCAATAAATGTAGGACATCATATAGCAATGAAACATTTTATTACATGTGACAATTATGTAAAAAATGGAAAGAAAACATTCAACATATTTAAATTTGAACTGAAACCAGAAATATTCCTTATTATGGAATTAGCTATAATTCCATAAAACATAAATAAAAATATAATTTATTAAGAAATAGTATATGCTAATGACTGCAATATCAAATTTGGCCCAACATATTAAAAGATGACCTTTTTTCAAAAAAATATCAATACTGTAATTTTTCAACAACAGCAAAATTGACATTCATTATCCATTATAGAAGTTTAACCAAATGTAAGCAAGAATGAGTAAATTTAGATATTTGGAATATGGATATTAAGAATAAATCTGTGATACCAATCAAAAATAACAGATGAAATGGTTTAAATAAATATTATCAATAATCTTAAGTGTTTAAACTATAAATATCTAGTTTGTGTTTAGAAGTTAGCTAAATAAATCAAAGGCAATGTTTCCCCCTACTATTTTTATTTAGAACTTATTTATACTTAGTATATGTTTCTTTTGTGTCATTCCATTACTAATCTACAAAGACCTTTTTTTTATATTTTATTATTTTAGCAATAAAAATATATAGAATAAAAAAGAAAAATGTCATCTCACAAGAATTTCAGTGCATACACACTTTGTATTAAGATGAATGTGAAAATAACACTTTTTCGCACAGAAATGCAAAAAAAATTAAATAGATTCAGTGACAAGGTTGCTAACAAGCATATCATACTGGCAGAATTGCTGAGTTTAATAAAATTAATGACCTACTTTACTTATTATTGCATTTGAACCTGTCAGATTTCACATATATCCCAGGTTCCTTTTCATTTTTGTCTAAAATATGAATAATTCGAACTAAGGAGAAATATGTTAACACTTCATTTACCAATAATGAATTTGAAGAAGAGGTTTCACTGATAGCAATTTTTCCTATCTATAGGTGCTTAAATTATTATTATTATTATTATTATTATTATTATTATTATTATTATTATTATTATTATTATTATTTGTAAATTTTATTTGAGTTTTCACAAAGAGAAAAATAATACAAATAAAACATCTTTTTTGAAAGTAGCATAATCCCGGGTTACATTTCTTTGTACAGACACAAATTCAGGTTCATGCTCATTTTTATATTCTATTCCATATCTTATTACTATTTTACATTTTCTGCATAGCTTCTTTTAATTTTCTCAATTTTATTTTAATTATCTCATCTCAATTCAAATCATTGTATTTATATTTTTTGTCTGTCCTGTTTCAATTATCTATTATCTTTTCTCATTAAACAAAATTTCTCCTGTAGTTACTGATTGGACTATGATGCCTTTATATCTTTTCCCTAAAGTTGTAACATTCAATATAATACATAACTTCCATTCGGATTCTGCTTGGTACATTCTTAAAATATACACTGTATTCTTAATTTTTTTTTTATAAATGTATATAATTAAAACAACATTCCATTCCAATTCAATTCTATCATTAATATTAATATTCATTAAAGTCTTAACATCTTTAACATTACTTTTCAATTAAATATCATACTTCTATGGGAACAATTATAAGCTTTCCATAGTTAATTCCCCCCCTCTTCACTTATATTTTATAAAACATTAACTAATTAAAATGTTCCCGTTCCTTCCTAATTCAATTTTCTCATTTATTTTATTTCACTTATTATATTCACAAATATTTCACTAAATTACACTAACTATTTTATCCCTCATTTTAATCATACGTTGTTTCCAATTTTCTAAAGTTATTTCTATTACTAATATAACAATACAACCTTATGTACCTTTACAGAATCCCTTTTTCAGTTAGATTTTCACCCATTATCTTTAAATAGGTCCTGTTTTTCTATATCTTGCTCCGGTCCTTTGTAACTTCTTTTCCTTGCCTTCTTCTCTCTCTTCTTCTCTCTCCCCCTTTTACCCCCTTGTCTCTCTACCTCTATTTCTCTCTTCTGTATTCCCCTCTTCTGTTGCTTTCCAGTATTATACTTATTTTTCGAATTATTTTTCTTTTCTTTGGTTGTTTTTTTAAGTCTTAAATTCTCCATTCTCTTTCCCCCCTTTCCTTTTTCTTCCCCACATAAAATTGCTTGTTCATTAAAGATGGCTTCTTCTTTGTCCAGTCTTCTTGTTTTGCAGACGTTTCTTGTTGTTTCTCATAGTTCCAAATCTCCATTTCTAAGAATTGAAAAATGAAGCCAAAAGAACCTCTCCCTTCTTGTGCATCTTCTTTGTACTTTTAAGTTCCATTTTCAATTCATCCAGAAGTGGTGCCATTGTATAAATTTTTAAACAACCACCCGATTGATTTTAGTCACTCAAATATAATAACCAAGAATCCAAAGATCACCAAATAATCCAAATACACGCAAGCTGTTTCTTTTTTGCTCTTTTTTTCTTCACTTTCTCTTCCTGGGGTTACTATTTAGTTGCAAAGTTTCAATTAAAATGTATCTTTTAGAAGTCTTGTTGAAGTTTTACTGTAGATTCTTTTTAATTCCAGGCAGTCTCCTCCCTCTTCCAGATCCTGCCCTTATTCTTTTTCTCTCCCTTCCTGCTTATGAAAAAGAAAAATTTTAATGTCCAGAAATCTTTATTATCCCTTTGGCATTTTGTTTTATTTTCAACTTAATTGCCTATTGATGTCAAAGCGGATTTTTATGATTTCTTATTTAAGTCTCTTAGTTGTCAGTATAGGGAAAGGGAGAGAAGAAAACAAACAAACCTTTCCCTTTTCACTTTCCTTCACTGCTTCCGACTCTTCTTTGGGAGCGATGTTATTTTTTGTAAGTTTAAATTCCAGGGTACCTTAGTTGTTGCTTTTACAATTTAACCCGGTCAGCCAAAACTTTCACTTCTTATCTTCCTCCTGCACATTCTTTTCCGGTCGAGTTCTTCTTTGAGGTGGCCATTTCTGACCACCACTGCAACCGCCTTCGGGAAAGGGAGTAATGGCCAGCTGAGGAGGAGAGATGCGGCTCTCCTTGACCCTGCTGGCGGTCTCACCCCCTTCACCACCTCTACAGGGTGGCTTAGCCCCAAAACCAGCCGGCTCGGGGCGCTCTAGCGGCGAGTCCAGACAGAAACCGTGCACGATCGTGGATTTCTGTCTGTCGCCAAAAGCTCTTCAAACCGGAAGTATGTGCTTAAATTATTTTAACTGGATCACATCTTTACTAACTTTCCCAGCCATTTTTAGCTACATCTGGAAAAAATTCTGGTTGTCCAGATTTCAGTGAATCAAAAGCTTTTCTTAATAGCTGGATTCTAACATATAGTAGTTGCATCCATTATATCACTGCAGTTGTTAAGAGAATCTGGCTTTCCCATTGACTTTGTTTATTAAAAGGTTGCAAAAGGTGATCACATGACCTTGGGATACAGCAACATCATAAGTATTAACTCATCTTAACTGCTGGATTCTAGCATATAGTGGTTGCAGTCATTATTTTATCTCATGACAGGTAGATTTAGAAAAAATCTTGGAAATCACTAGCCACTGACCTGCTATACTGTTGGGGCAGTAGCAGAAGCTGCCAGTTTGTGTCAGTTCAGAATTTATAATTATTTTTGTCCAGAACAACAAAAGAACTTATATTTCTCTGTCCTAATTAAAGTGTTTGATATTTTCTATGCAACATATCATAAATCTAGGCTAACATGTCTGGGATGCAAAAATCCAGCAATCTGCTAGGTATCTCAAAAAAAATATAGAAAACTCTTTGCTGCATCAAAATTTGAATTTTGAATCCAAGGTTGGATATTTCACCAGAACAATATGTATTTTCAACAGATGTGAATGCCATTTTAGCATGGGCATGGACTCATCTGTTAAATTACTCCTGCTTCTTCAAATATTTCTTTACCATTTCAAAGGCCATGGGATCAGGCTAGGAACCAGTAGATTGTGAATAGTAATCCTGCCTTAGGCTCAATGCCAGTTGGGTGAACTTTGGCCTGACACTTTGTCTCAGTCCTAGGAAGGAGGCAATGGCAAACCACTTCAAAAAAAACCTTACCAAGAAAACCTCAGACTTGCCTAGGCAGTCTCTGACAATTGGACTGTACAGAAGAAAATTGTACAGAAGAAAAAAGATTTTTAATTCCCATTTGTAAGCAACTTAAAAATTCTGTAATATCTATTATATAAATTATAAGCAATATAATTTACTTTGGTGATGCCAATACCCAGTTGGTATATTAAATTGATACATTATATATAATAATTCCTCATATTTATTTTGAAACCAGAGGAAGTCGGGTACAACAATGTTACAATGTTACAAGTCTGGTGCTCAATATCAGTTCTCTTCTAAAATCCATAAGGGAACTGGAGTAATTGATTTCTTACTTTGCTTATTCCATATGATGTACTAAGTAATTCCAATCTATCCAGCAGTGGTCTTTTTTACACATATATTTTTTAAAAAGTTGATTTACTAGTAGCTGTGTAGGAAACATTTTTATGTTGACTTTTTAAATTTTACTTTGAATTTCCATGTCACACAATAATAGGGATTTGTTTCAGTTTTGGAAAATATCCTCAACCAACTTTTTTTTAAATAAACTGTATTATTCTGCTTCAATGGATTTAATGGGCAAACAGCCTAATACTTGACTTTCCAATTGCCACAATAAATAAAGATAATGAGATATATTAAGAATTCAAATTGGCATACTCATGTGTATTCTAAGCATGATAAGCTTATCAAGCATGGAAACAATGTGAATGCAAAATATTCAATCTGGCTGTTATCTTATGATGCAAAGTCTGGATGCAATTTGACTGAATACAGATGTCTTAAATGCTTATATAATGCATGGAAAGGGCTAATAGAACTGCTTTCCATTTGCTACAGACATATTAATATTATGTTTATAAGACTCAAGGATACTGTTTATTCATTTGGTTTTCTTCTTTGCATTTCACATCCATTTTCTCTCATCCTATTCTTTTCAACCTTAACCAAAAGCTACCACAGACAATTCATCGCTAGTATTATGAAAAACATGTATAATCAATAAAACAATCCTAATGAAGAGGACAAAACTTTCAATTACATTATAAATCTATACAAGATATTGAAGAATAACAAAACCTGAAAGTAAAGTAAAATCTGAAAGAATTTATTATTTTTTACAGAAAGTATTAGACTCTTGTCAAACTGCCTGCGTCCAACAATATATATATGTATTTTTGTATTAGTTTTAATATTTCCACCAGCTTCAGTTCCCTGGTTGTAATACATTGAACTTATGTCATTTACACAGCAGAATTTGTTCATTTGAGGGCATAGCACCATCCATGCACATCCATCCACATGATGCAAGATGTTTTTTTAAACTTTTAAAGTAGTTTATTGTATAGTAATAAAGGACTACAGGTAGCCCTTGACTTACAAATACCCATTTAGTGTCTGTTCAAAATTACAACAGCACTGAAAAAAGTGACGTGATCATTTTTCACATGATTGTGGCACCGTCCCAATGCTCACGTGAATTCAATTTGAACGCTTGTCAACTAACATGTACTTATGACAGTTGCAGTGTCCAGGATCTGGGATCACCTGGGATCATCTTTTGAGATCTCCGACAAGAAAAGTCAATGGGGAAGCTATTTGACCAATAAACAAATAAGAACTTCTATGACACAAAGAAAAATTGAATGTTCTAGAATACCATGTTCAGTATCACCTAAGTAAAAATATGAAAAATACATAATTGCTATAAAACAGAAGATAAATTGCAGATAGATAGATGATAGATAGATAAAAGAGGTTTGGTTTTTTTTGGTTTGGAGTTGTTTATCACAACTTTTTTGAAAACTTCAGAAGGGCTAGTTATTCATATCTGTAATTCAGACATAAATAGCATACTGAATGTTCTTCACCATTGTCTTTTAATTTAACAGTGTCAACGTAGCCATGAGGAAAACTCAAATTTACAAAAACATTATCTGTATATATTTAAACAGAAGAAAAACAGTATAAACACATGTCTACAGGATACCCAGGGAGATAATTTCAGTAATTAATTTTGAAATAAATACTTGGTTTGAAGAACATTACTTTAACAGAGATAATCCTCCCTGTGGAAAGTTAAAATTGATGAACTCTATGCTTTGGTTAGCAATTATATATGTGGATTATGCTTGATTATTAGTAAAAGTATTTATTATACTGTTCTAAATAACAGTTTTACATAAATTTACCAATTTACTATAATTTTACCACAATGCAACCCTATTGAATGGAAATATACTTTAGTCCTTTCCTGCCCAAGAATAATATATTACTGTATTGCTGGTAAAATTGCAAGGAATAAGATTATCCTAATTTTGAGCGATATACAGGTTAAGTGATTATAGATGTGGAATTTTAATATTTATGGATATTGCAATTTTAAAAGGTCTTTTGCGTCTGATTGCTGAAATCTATAAAAAGGTTTAAATGTATTTTTCCCCCTCTAAGGCAAGGAAATTTAACAATTTTATGAACTTTTCAGACTAACATTAAAGAGCTATTCAAATTAATAATGAAATGCTACAAAATAAGGTGCTATTTTAAAATGACATTTATGTGATTAGTTGCAATTCTACTCCTTCAAAACAAAAACATTAACATGCTTCATGTATTTAATTTTTAAAATAAAATAAAATTGGAAGTCTCTTCTTCATGCAGCTAACCAGGACCTACAATGATTTTTCTTGTGAACACACCATAAAGGTGCATGCTAGGAGGTATGACATTCCCATTTATAATTAGCTATAATCAAGTTCAACATTAATCTGTTGAACTCTGATGGTACATATATAATTAAGACACACAAACCATAACAATACAAGTAGTAACTGCATGAATAGCTTATTTGTAATAAGCATGTAACTTATCTGTAGGTGCAGATAACTAATGATTTGAACTGGTCTCTCCACACATCATCCTTAGTGAAACGTGCAAATCAGTATCTGCATTTCCTGCATCAGATGAGGAGAACACATCTTTCTCCTTCTAACCTGGTCACTTTTTACAGAGGCACAACTGAGAGCATTTTAACAAACTGCATCACTGTTTGGTTTGGTGGCTGCAATGCCTCAGATAGAAAGTTCATTCAGAGAGTGGTTAAGGACAGCCAAGAAGGTTACAAGAAGCTCATTTCCTGTCATTCAGGATACTGCTTATAAGCACTATGTGCTTAGCGATCAAAGCATTGTTGGAGACCCCACACACCCATTTCATGGTCTGTTTCTGTTGTTCCCCTCTGGAAAGAGGTTTCAAAGTATTTCTAGCAGGAATATCAGATTCTTTAACAGCTTTGTTCCCTATGCCATCCATCTGGTAAACTCACAAGATTTGTTTCTCTTGCCATGTACATGTTTACATCCAAACTAAATTGTGTTGTTTCACCGTGTCATATAATATATGTGGCTATAGACATAATTTTGTATTTATTTATTTATCTTGTCATGTTTATGTGGTGTATATTAGAGGTGGAGACCCTTTGAGAGCTGTATACAACGAAATTTCATTTTAATGTATGCAGATTAGTGTACATTCAAAGTGACAATAAAGCTGGTCTAAGTCTTATAAGTATGCCTTCCAAACTGAACAAATGTCTAGCAACACAGGATTATATTTTTCCCATACTTGATACAAAAGCAAAGCTTCTCTGGCCCAAAAAGGCTTGCAAGCTTCTCTTTCATAATTTCAAAAGAAACATTACTTACAATCACCTTTAATCTGCTGTTGATAAGCCTGTGTTGATTATTTTGGAAATCTGGATATCACAATTAAATGATATATTTTTAACTATAAGTGAGAAATAAAACATTATTTGAAACTTTTTATAATGGTGGAAGTTGGTTAGAAAATAAGTAGAATTCTACATTACCAACATTAAATGGATATTATATTCTTCAGTTTCTGCTCCTTTTCCTGAAGAACCAGATTTATTTATTATTATTAAACAAAGTTATATGTTTAATTAAATTTAAATTTTCTGTTAGAATTTAGATAGGAAAAATACTCTATGTGCTGAAAGAATGTAATTAAAATGCTGATTTATGGTTAGGTTTATGATTTATGGTGGTTTACCTGGCCTCTTTAACACGGGTATACCAAAATCATTCCGAGGCATCAAAAATTAGATAAACACTACAAGATAAAGGATTAGTTGAAATATTTGAGAGAATATTTAATGATATATAGCACAGACACACAGAGACACACCCTCTCTCTCATGCATATAACTTAATAGTAAATAAAATAGCTTATTAGAGGAAGAAGTGTAAAAGTACAAAATAGACCAAAGTCAGCTAGCAACAATCAAGAAAGTAAGAAAGGAAAACACAAATTACATTAAGAAAACTGTAGACATTAAAGCATTTTATTCATACCTACATCTACATTAGTAAAATGTAGATGTACATAATTAAAGCCTGGGAAACATACATATTACCTAGCCAAGGTAATGGCAAAGATCAATTTTGTAGTCCAATATAGAAAAAATGATAATATAGTGTTAATATATTAATTAATAAAGGATGTTGAAACATACTAGTACAGTTTTGTTTTCTTGTTCAATTAAATTTATTAAATTTATTTTAAAATATATAGTTATGCAAAAATTAAACATACTTCATGTTCTGAAGTACAAGTGTTATTGAATATAATATCAATCATGACAATGAGAAGTGCCTAAATAGCAAATTTCCATATAATGAATAATAAAAATTTACATCAGTAAAAAACAAGGCACTCATGGCATCAAGAAGTTAGAAGTAGTGTTACACTCTGCATTAATTCTGAAAATACAAAACCTTCCTACCACAAAAATAGACAATTATAGTCATTTTGCTGTAATTGTTTGCAGTTTGGATCATTCTTTTACTTTTTCTTCTGTTCGCTGTACATGAATGGACTTCCAGAGCCTGAGAAAAATGCTTAAACATTGCTAAGCTAAACAATTTCTTTACGCTGGAGACACTTTAGTTTAAATTATCTTGAGCCTTATACATCATGAGTTCTGAATGTAAACGTGTCTTCTATTTTTAAAAAAATTGTAAGCAACACTTGAAATATAGCAAATTGTTAGTAATCTTCAGTTCTGCCAATAAACAGGTACTCCTTAGGAAATATAGATGCAGAATTGTTACATGCCTTTGAATGAATCTCATGTTCAAAAGCATTTTACATAGCCATCTGAAAATACCAATGGAAGCAAGTAAACTGGAACATTAATAATTGAGCAATGATTAAAAGGAGAAAGCAAAAAGGATTTTCAAGAATACTAGTCAAATGTGCTCATTTTGTCTTGTTTGATGCAAATTTCCAAACTTGTGTACACACTGTTTTCTTGTTTTAATGTCAGTTTTGTGACATTCTGTTTAAAAGCAAATTGGATTGGTCTGTATTAGAGTATATCTACAACATTTATTTTCCATGAAAATTTTCTACATGGAAACCTTAAAGTCTGATGATAATAGGGAAAGACTAATCATTTTAAGTGAATAAATAACCAAAAATGGCATACTTCCCTGCTTGCAACCCCAAAAGAAAATAATAGTAATTCAGCAGGAATTGTTTTCTAAAGGAAAGGTCCACCATTTAATTTCATGTTCTGTCATAAGCTTTAGAGAAAAAGAGCTAGCTTGATTAGTGGTTAAACGATGAATTAGAAGCGTAGATATAATGAGTCCTTCCTTGGGCTAGTTATTGTCTTTTTTGGCTACAGCAAGTTATAGCTGGCAAGCCACCTCTAAAAATTGTTTCCATAGAAATCTATAGAAAGTTCTATGTTATAGGAATAAAGGACTCTAAAGACAATAATACCATTCCTGTACCTCTTCTTTTCTCTCTCCCTCTCTCTCCTCTTTCTTCTCTCACCTATATCCCTCTCTAAACATCTCATTTGAGAATGCAAACACTACAAAGATCTATAATATTTAAACCATTTTTAATTATCAGCTTTGGATGAAAGGATTAAGCAAGATGTATTATAAGTGGTATAGAACCACAGGGATTAAATTTATACTGAATTCCTATAATGAGTTTTGATTGGAATATCCATAATCTTTACCTTGATATCAAAAGTTTATGGGTTTCATGAATAGTCTTGATTTCATTTGCATTGAAACAAAATTCCATGGTAACAAATCAGACATTTGAGGAGAAAATGATCAAATACAGCTTGTGAAGATGGAAATCTCCAGCAACAGATACAAACTTGGAAATATAAACTATATAGAAAGAACTTCAAATTGATAGCTATAAATAGAAAGTTGTAGAAAAATAATGGCAAATATCATACTTTTTTCATTCAAGCTTACACTTTTGTATTATATTTCTCTGTGAAAATGTATGAATATATAAACGTGTATTGTGAATGGAAGGGAAGGGGTAATATAAAGGTCATTTATTTCTATCACAAGTTTGTCTGCTAGTGTTGCAAAGTTGCCGCTGGAAACAGGGTATTCATAATATGTTGGATCAATGGTCATTGGAGAAAGTAAGAATGTTCTGAGTTGTTTCCAAAAGAAAGAATAAAGTCCTGAATGAAGACAGATAGTAAATATCAAGGGGTGAAAGCAGTCTGTTCCAGCTTGCCATTAGCACTAAATGTATGAGAATAGAGCCTCTAATCCACTGTGCGTGCACATGCATATGGATTACTCTGCTTCTAATGATGAATAAGAATGTTTGTCTATCCTGTTTCAAAGAGAACAGTTGTTTTTGGCTCTGAAATCAGGATGTCTGCTATTTCATCTCTCTCTTCTCAAAGGTATACCTGATTGATGCTGTCTGGAAAGGAAAAATGAAGGATTGGCACTGCACTATTTGATAGAACATATGAACAAATCAGGAGTTATTGATGGTGATGGTAATAGCGTTTGTATGTTTGCTAATTAAATTATGATTGAATTATTCCTTATTCAGCATGGATAGAGACACAAATAAAAACAATTTAAAATATACCTTCATATAGGATATTGAACAATTCTTTTGAATTTTATTTTGTTAGTCTTGTCTGGAGATGCTAAGACTTGAAGCTAGATTTACATCTAGATTTTTTAAAAAAAATATATACAGTAGATCTATATGGAAATATGCATGAACTATATATATACATATAGATCTGTATATATTCTATATATATGTTCTACTTTTGATACTTTCTAAAGAACTGAAAAAGAAGTATGGGGTATTTTCTGAATGAAGATCTCTAAAAATTATATAGTGCAACAGTTTTTTGTTTACCCAAGATTATTAGAGATAAGAAGTGTTTATGAGATTTGTTTATCAATAAGAAAAATATTTGTAGCTCAGAGTTGTGCTGTTTTCTTGCAGATGCTTCATTACCCAAAGTAGGAAACATTATCAATGCACAAATTCATAACATCTCACTTCTATAGACAATTGACATATTGCTTAGGTGATAATTACTTTTCTGGGGTTAAATGCTGACTAATGTATATTCTTGAAATTCATCTCTGTTTTGATTATATCTATTCCACAACATAATTTAAATTTGATTACTGTTTTTAAGTTACAGCAAGGGATTTTCCAATGGAAAAAGAAACAACAAGATGAATTTAATAGTGAATGCAATTACGCAGAGAACAACTGGTCTCATGTTCACTGAATGTGCTCAAGTGGAGACTAGGTAGCCATCTGTCAAACAACAGGATTATATTTTAATCCTATAATGAGCAGGGGATTGAATTTGATGTCCTAAGTGTCCTTTCTAACTCCATGATTTCATAATAATACAGTTTTGGAAAGTATTAAATTAAATTGGAAATTACAGGAAAGGTTAATGTGTAAATCCTATACAATATGAAGTTTTATTTTTTCCAGAAATGTTGATATCCTAAGTCCATCACAGCCCAATATTAATTCAAAATTGCATAGCTAAAACTACCAACCTGCACAATGAAAGAAAAAACTTCTATATGATCATAGAAAGGACTTTTATCAATTAAAATATTTTATCAAAATGTGAATGATGAATGGATAAAAAGAAATATTATTAATATTAGAAACATGTGTTATGCCTATAATTTTCTGATCTTAATGGTTTTCATTGATTTACCAATTGTTAAAAAGCAATGAAAACATATTTTCAACTCCGCTGCTGTAATAATCAGGCAGCTTTATGAAAAAACATCAGCTAACGAAGGCATCATTCGAAGCAGATGGCTATTTAGCATTTATGCATATCTTGCCATTTGTTTGGAAAGTTAAAGGAAATATCATTTTTTAAATTATACTGAATTTTCTGAAGATGTGTTTGAACAGAGCTCTAAATGTACAACTGACGTAGGAACATAGATGCATAGAAAGCTACTTTACACTGACATTAATAAGGTGTGTAGCTAAATATGATTGACACCAAAAGAAAACTCAAAATATTAATGTGGTATATACAAATACATGCCAAATCATTCAAATGATCTAAAAGATGGTTCAGAAGGCATAAATTCAGCACCTTTTTTAAAAAGCCTTAAAGCAGCCAAATCTTTTTTTAGATTTATATGGAAGGTCTCCCAGATATCTCACTATGCTTATAAATTCATACTTTTTCTTTCTTAGAATGCAAAATAATTGTGTATGCACAACCTTGTGTAGACATCGACAGAAGCTTCAAAAAATGCACAAGTCTATACAACAAAAATGTGATTGCTTTAGGAATTTTAAAAAAGAAACAATTTGTATGTTGCTCCTTGTGTCTGAATCAGCTTTCAAATGCAACACAGAGACATATATTAGTACATATAATAATAAATGTACAGTAGTCAGGATATAATAATGGAGAAATCCATAATGAAATCTTAAATAATTATAAAAAGAGAAAATATTCCTTCTCTTTTTGGTTGGGTCTTCAGAGACAATAAAGACTGAAGCATAGCATAAGATTTCACTAAATTTAACTTTAGGAACATATAATATTTTCAAAGAAAAAATAGATTTAGCAGATTTTTTAAAAAAATAAAATTAACCTGAGAGCTTGAACAATTTTCACTATATTTTGGAATGTTCAGTTCATTAAGAGAAATCTGTAACTTTTCCAAAACTTGAATTTTTCCAAACATAATATGCCTTCCTTTGCAAAACAATTGCTGTCTCTTTCCCAAATTATTGAATAAAGATGTAAAACTGTGTATATTTTTCAAAAATAATTTACTTTCCATGAAATTTTACCAGTTAGACATGTTTAGAGACCTGAGAAATTTAAGGACAACATTAACTATGGAAAAGATAGAGCAAATGCCAGCAAGCGTAGGTATTATAAAAGATTTTCAGAAAAGGAAATTACATAGATTCTCTCAGGATTTATCATGCAACACAAAGCCTGGATAAAAGAGACCTCCTGCAGCCCCACAAACCCTGAATTATTGGTTGGGTGTGGATAAATGGAATTCTTAGCATGTGTATCATCTGGTGGCGATGGGAACAGAATTTTGGTTGTTTGCCAAAATTTCTTGGTTATAGTTTCAATTTTTTACTGAATGTACTAATTCATCTCATTCTTTTCTGCCACAAAATTCACCCATTTTTAGCTGACTGTCATTTGTTAAGATGTACTATATCTACTTTCTAGGTTCTGATTCCTTGGAATGTCTGTAGAAAACAATAAAGAATCACTGTAAATCATCAGAAATGGCGCTCACAGATGGTTTCAATTGACAGAAGGACATTGTTTGTGCAAGATTTACAATGATTGGATTTAAATCCAATGATTAACCTTCCTGAAGTTTCTGGGCATAAGACAAGTCAGGATACCCTTTAAGCTGGTCACCCTAAGTCCAAATAGCTACATCTCCACTTCAAAATGGGGGGAGATTGAACTTTTGTCTTGTATTATTTCTTTCAAAACATAGAATGTTGAGAAAACGATAGAGACAAATTAGTTCACTAGATTTGCATTACTGTTTTTTCTAATTAAATCTAAAATTCAAAATCCTTGTTCAAGTCCTCAGTGGTAAATGTTAACAAATTCCATTAGATAAGAAATAGGGAAGAATATTTTACAATTTTCATTTTTTATTGATATTCACAGGATGAAATTGGAAGCTTTTAAAATTATTATTTAATGCCTTTGTGTGCTGGTTATAAATATGTAAAATCATCTACTTAAAAAATGGTTTTCTCTATACTATAAAAATGTACACCATGCACACATGAAATCCAAATCTAAACTTTTGCCATCCTGATGAAAATATTCATGGATTTTTTTCTTGTTACTCATGTACAGTTTATTTTGGGAGAAATGATAAAGCTCCATTCCTAGATGAGGAATAATTGGTAGGAGTTAAAATAGTCTTAGGTTGCCAGGTTTTTGGAATTAATTACAAACTATAGTAATTTTTTCTGGTATGCATTCATCTATACAGTGGTATAGATTCCATCCAGGTCAGTGGACAAAACAATACCCTCAGGAAACCAATGAGCTCTACCTGGGGTGCCAAACTGAGACTTCTTAGACAACAGTTCTGGCTCTTTGCTATTTGGCAGACAAATACACCTGCCCAGTATGGTATAAATTAGCACACACTGGGAAAGTATATGCTGCTCTGAATGCAGCTAGCAGAAATGTTACTGGATGCCTTAAAGTTATCCTCTAGATAAAATCTACCACCTAGCTGGCATTGCCCCACCTGCTGTTTTCAGGTATATTGTATCTGTATGCTCATACAGACAGAGGCTTAAATCATCTATATCTAGATAACCCCTTCCTATGTCCTACAAGCAGCTCATGACAAATTAAAATACAGGGAAAACTTCCTTAGGTAAACAGAAAACTTTGAGGAATTTGAAAGCAGAGTGGACTTGTGGAAAGCAACAAAGAACACTGGATGGAACCAGTGGAGGAACTGCCACCTGGGTCTGATGAAAATTGGAAAGTATGGAAGTCATTGAATTAGATTAGATTAGATTCAACTTTATTGTCATTGCCATGGATACAGGCAACGAAATGCAGCATCCAACCAGAAGTGCAAAACAACAGTAAAATATAAATATATGTATGCAAATATGCAAGGCCTCTATGAATATATCAATGGAAAACACAACAGAATGGATGTACACGAGCACACAAGGATAAGTGTGACTGCACATATATGAACATATACAACTGTACAAAATGTTTATGGACACATTGAATATAAGTACAAATGCACAGAGAATTATACAAAATACATCATATATTATCAAGGGAATCATAAGCATATATGTGGGGACAAACAAACTGAAGAGTTCAGCAAGGAAACCGCTGTGTAGTAAAAGCTGTTCCCTAGCCTGCTGGTCTTAGACTGCAGGCACCTGAACCTCCTCCCAGATGGAAGAAGAGTAAACAGTTTGTGGGCTGGGTGGAAGGGGTCCTTAACGATGCTGTGGGCTTTACACAGACATCGTTTCCTCTGAATGTCCACAATGGCAGGAAGCGGAATCCCTATAATACATTGGGAGGTTTTCACCTCCCTTTGTAATCCCTTTTTTTCTTTTATAGTGCAATTTCCATACCAAACTGAGATACAGCTAGTTAAGATGCTCTCAACTGTGCAGTGGTAGAAATTAGGAGGAGAGGTGATTCATCCTCAGTAATCTCAGGAGGAAGAGGCACTGGTGAGCTTTCTTAATCAGGCTAGTGGTGTTAATCTGCTAGGACAAGTCCTCAGAGAGGTGGATCCACAGGAACTTGAAGCTGGTGACACGTTCTACCATTCTCCGTTGATGTATATAGGAGAGTGTGTGTGACCATTCTTTTTCCTGAAGTCCACAATGAGCTCTTTGGTCTTGTTAGTATAAAGTAATAAGTTATTGTCAGCGCACCACGTAGCTAGGCACTGCACCTCCTCCCTGTACTCTGAATCGTCATCATCGTTGATGAGTCCGATCACCGTAGTATTGTCTGTGAACTTGATAATGGTGTTAAGAGCCATACACAGGCCTGCAGTCATAGGTGAAGAGACCTTGGGGTACGCCAGTACTCAGTGTGATAGTAGATGAAGTGGAGTTATTCAACTTGACATGTTGTGGTCTATTTGTCAAAAATTCCAGTATCCAATTACAAAGAGTAGTGTTAATTCCAAGGTCACCAAGTTTAGTGATCAACCTGACTGTATTAAATGCTGAACTGAAGTCAACGAATAGCATTCTAGCATAGGTATTCTTATGAATACCTGTTAGGAATGATAGTCACCTAACAGTTGGGTTGGCAATATATAAACCAGGATAGTCGTTTAATACTGTTGTATCTTTAAGAGAATGTTGTAATTGTAATTGGCTGAGGTTTCTCCAATGGCCATAAGATGAAGCCAGAAACCTGGTTTGTTCTTTTTTGCATTTCCTTTGCTTTCCTTTTGCCTTTTGCCTGATTGTCATTCTGCTTGAATTGCTGTGAGTGTTGCAACTATTTGCAAACTCCGTTTACTCAACTTTGTTTATGATACAGGTAAAGAAAAGGACTTTGTTTTTGGATTATCCCTGGAATGATTATTTTGAATACTAATTGATTTAACCGCGTATGATTTGGACTGTTTGTTGGACTTTGTTTACCCATTTACAGGAAATAAAACTTACATTTTACTATTCAGTGTATCTGTGTGCTGGTTGTGTGTTATTCATCACCACTCTCACTCATTCTCCTAATAGGGAATACCTCAACAATACCTACGAAAAGACTGTGCAAGGGTACAACAAGATCCAGAGATATCCTAAACAAATGGGGCTCTCCAATGCCTTCTGCCCTTTTCAATTCTGGTGACATGCAGACAACAGCATATATATAGATTTGTCCTTTTACCACCCTGACCTAGAGGAGCACACTGCAACTGTTCTGTGCTATATCAAACACTTACATTTTACTGTTCAGTGTATCTGTGTGCTGGTTGTGTGTTATTCAACACCACTTTCACTATGTTTCCCTGAGTGCACTCATTCTCCTAATAGGAAATACCTCAACGCTGGTTATGGGGTCAGACTCAAATAACTGAGAGTTAGTGTGAATATACAGTACCATATACAGTCAGCTGTCTATTGTTTAATCATGGGATACTGTCCTGGTAAAGATGGCACAAGACCCGTCAACAAGTCTATCACTGATAATCCGGTTGGATGGAACAAACTATGTTTCCTGGTCTATGAAGTGCAGTCTACTTCTGCATAGGGAAGGGTTATGGGCTGCAGTTCAGGATCCACCGGATGTAAATGCTTGGGATCCAGATGATGAGGACGATGCCAAAAAGTTAGCTGACTTTAAACGGAACAACGAACGAGCTCTTTGTATAATTGAACTAACACTGAGTGACCAGCAGCTAGTCCATATTCATGGAAAAGAGTCTACTGCTAAGTGTTGGGAGAATTTGAAGAGGATTTATGTTCATGACAGTGTAGGTACATACATGCATCTTACACGTAAACTGTTTAGAGCACGGCTTCTGAAAGGTGGAGGTATGTTAGCTCATTTAAACTTTATGAAAAGAACTTTTCAAGAGCAACATGAAAAGGAACTGATTTTTTCAGATCTGCATCAGGTTTACATAATTCTTTCCTCATTGGATGAAAGTTATGATGATTATGTATCTTCACTGGATGTCCTGACCAGAAATGAACTGACATTGACTGACATAACTGGATGATTGTTAGAAGAGGCAAGAGGATAGAGACCAACTGAGAGAGAAACAACCACAAGAAGAGGATTTGTTTTCAACTGCTTATACTGTTAGGAAATGTTTTTCTTGTGGGACTAGGGGACATATAGCTAGATTCTATAAGAAGGGCAAACGACAGAATACTGGTAATCCCCAGAAGACTAAGAAGAATGTTAATTTAGCTATGTCTAGCAATTCAACAGTAAACCATGATTTGTGGGTAGTTGATAGTGGAGCATTACAGTGCATTACTAGAAATAGAGAGAGGTTTGTAAAGATGTCCAAGAGTAAGCAACATGTATCATTGGCAAATGGATGGAAGATAAAAGCATCTGGTGAAGGTACTGCATATTGTTCATGTGTAAATGAGCATTTACCTATATTATATGTACCTAAACTGAAATTTAATTTGTTATCAGTAAGGGCTATAGTTAATATTGGTTATGTAGTAAACTTTAGGGGAGATAACTGTATAATAGAGAAAGAGGTAAAAGTGTTACTGCTACTTTAGAGAATGATTTATATGTGATACATGATGACCAATTGCAGATGGCTAACTTGGTTTATAACAATGTTAAGCCACATGACGTCATTCTGCTTGAATCTGCTTATTGCAACTATTCGCAAACTCCATTTACTGAACTTTGTTTATGATACTGGTAAAGAAAAGGACTTTGTTTTTGGATTATCCCTGGAGTGATTATTTTGAATACTAACTGCTTTAACTGCTTATGATTTGGACTGTTTGTTGGACTTTGTTTACCCATTTACAGGAAGTAAAACTTACATTTTACTATTCAGTGTATCTGTGTGCTGGTTGTGTGTTATTCATCACCACTCTCACTATGTTTCCCTGAGTGCACTCATTCTCCTAATGGGGAATACCTCAACAATATCTATGAATTGTATTACAGGAAGTGACAAAACGGGCCTATAATTCAGCCTGAGAAGCCATGCAGAGGCTTTTTCCAAACCTCTGGGAGGCCAAAGAAAGGCCTCAAACCAACCAAAAAAAATCAGCTGTGAAGCGCGGGCATGCACAGTGAGGTAAGTTTTCCTGCAGCTTGCATGCCAGCATAAAAGACTCTGCTTGCCACTTGTGGCACACGTGCCATAGGTTCTCCATCATGGGTCTACCATGTTGTTAGTTGTGAAGTCGTGCCTAACCCATCGCAACCCTGTAGACAATGTTCCTCCAGGCCTTCCTGTTAACAACTATCCCCCTGAGTCCATTTAAGCTCACAGTCTAGCATATTATGATATAATACCAGCACATTTAGGTAAGGAATCTTTATGATTTTAAGTAATACCAGAATTAAGATCAAGGTAAAAAGTAACAACTTATTTTCAATTCCACTCATATAGATACCTATTTTTTTTTAAGAAAAATAATAGTTTTAATAACAGATTACACATAATAGAAGGTAAAATCTTCCTTTATGCATCCCTTAGTATAGCACAACATGTGAAAAAGTATACCATTTCTAATTCCCTATTTGAAGGGTAAATATATCACATTGTAACCAATTTAATAACAATAGGAAGTTGTTTGTCTTTGTATGTGGACTACAACCTGAAAACTGGCAAAAGAGAAAGTTAGAAAAATGTTATAACTAAATGCATAATGGAAAACAAACTATAGCATAAGATAAAAGCAGGTTAAAAAAAAGAGACCCCCTGCACACCAATACTTTCCACTGAGATGCAAAGAAACAGAAAAATCATGTCGCCAAAGAGTATCAATCTAATTTTAGCCCTTCAATATCTTTTTCAGGGATTCCAAAAAATTGCTTATCTCTTTTCACTAGAAATTCTCTGATGTATACCATAGCAGTATGAGAGAAAAGTTTCCAAAATTTACATAAAACTTTGCTTATGTAGTTTTATCCCCTACTTCTATCCAAGCAAAGAAAGGATTGCTGCCCAGAATTTGAAATTAAGGAGAATTTATGAATGTAATTTGCTAGTATAACTTATATGAATCAATAAACCTACATCAGTGGACTTAATTTGTTCTAAAATATTCTTCTGATGTACCTCAACCTAAAATTATCCATGTATTCTTCAAACATTTGGCTAAGTGTGGCTGTGTCTACTGAACCTTACAAAGAATCTAGATTTTTTTTAAAAATGACCCAATCTCATATTTGGGTACTGATTTAATATTTGATTAGCAAGTAATTCTCACATGAAGTCAAACGGGATTAAAGAAAGGGATTAGTTCTGATATCATGCAATTTTAGAATACTACTGAAATTGCATTTTTGAAATTTGATAACCAAACATATATAACAAAATTGTTGCCATTTTTTGCAGCATCTAAGTGTGTGGAATCAACAAACCATGGCTACAGCTGCTGTCTTTGTATGTTTTAAATTAATTTGTTTAGCCAGCTATAAGAACTTAGGCTTCTTTAGAAAAAGTCATCCAGCTGTTTTCCTATTTTCAAGAGTCATTATATTTTTGTATGTATATGAATGGTGATGAGAAGCTTACATATTCACAAGTTTAAGTATAAAATCAATATTTGGTTTATGTCTCTTGGGCATTTCCAACACATGTCAGATGGCTAGGATATTGTACACCAGAAAACTGATGGAATAGACTTCATGTGCCTTGCAATACTTAGATTTGTGAAATATAGAACTTTCAAAATTAAGAGAATGCAGGAAGACTCCTTGGATATTTTCAGAAAATTGTCTTTATCTGTCTGTTCTTTATCTTGTTGCAATTCATATGTATGTATGTACATGTGCATGTACACACACACACACACACACACACACACACACACACACACACACACAAATATATATATTCTTAAGTTTTCGCGGGTTCTTACATGTATGGTATTCAGCTTTCAGGTATTTTCCCATGTCATTATATATACTGGCGGGGAGGTTGGCTGTGTTGTCATTTCTTGATTGGTTGATGGAGTTGATGTTTACAGATTGGCTGGCTTTTTCATAAGAACATGTGTGGCTGAGGTACTGGCTGTGTGTCTATCAGCCTCCTCTGTTGTAACAACCTGGGTAATGGGATGTGTGATGACCTTCTGAGTTCTATTGTTGTGACATCCTGGGTCTTGTGCTGTAATCTCCTGGGTCGTTGGCTGTGTTGCAACATCCTGAGGTTTTGTGGTGTAACCTCCTCAGTTCTGTGATGTGATATCCTGAGTGGGTGGCTGTGATGTGATGTTCCAGGTTTTGGTTTGGCTCTGAGTTTGAGGCCTGGATATGTGTTCATGGCATGTGTCTGTTTGCTTGGTTTGGGAGTCAGGGTTTTTTGGCAGCTGGTGATGCAGCCTTGGTCTGGTTTCTGGATGGTGGTTGGTTTTCGTCTATGGGATTCCCCACCAGTATATAAAGGGAGACGGCAGCTCTGATCACACTTTTCTCACACAAGCACGAAGCTGAAAGCACCAGCGTGAAGATGATGAGTGGCACCTTGTTGAAACGTTGCCAAGATGCTCTCAATCTTACACAGGAAAAGACCAGAATGCGCCAAGACCTGCATACCTGTACCCATGAAAATCTGTGAAAACAAATTATAAATATGGCATTCAGCTTTGTTCGGTTATTTTCCCACGTCATTGTAGTTGTGCTTTTAAAGTTGTAGCAACGTTTCAGCAGAATCTCATCTGCCATCATCAGGCTTCTGTATTGTGTTCATCATACAGAAGCCTGATGATTGCAAATAAGATTCTGCCGAAATGTTGCTACAACATTAAAAGCACAACTATAATGACATGGGAAAATACCCGAACAAAGCTGAATACCATACATGTAAGTACCCGTGAAAATTTAAGAAAACAAATATATGTGTGTGTGTGTGTGTGTGTGTGTGTGTGTGTGTGTGTGTGTGTATATATATATATATATATATATATATATACACATACATATACATACATGTATATATATGTATACACACACATACACACACACATATATATCACAGTTCAATCATGTCTTTACAGTATTGTTGTAAACTGAAGGTACACTTTTAAAATATATTTTTTAAAATATAGAAGAGTGCAATCAGCTGTCTCCTATATTTTGAAAAATAAATGAGTACCAACAGTCTGTTGTTTTTTTCTGGAGCAAGAGAAATAGTAGCTCATCTTTGTTCCCAAGATTGTTAGGAGGTGTCAGGGTAGAAAATGAAATTTAAACCCTATCCTCTTCTCCATCTTGAAGAGGAAAAAAGAAAGCAAACAACAAGAAATCTATTAAGTGATACATCCAGTCAAAAGACTTTCTATCTTGCGGGACCAATTTTCTCTCTTCAAGGTGTACCCCATGAACCACAGTTATCTACAACCAGCTTCTAAGTGGTTTATATGAAAAAGTCTAAGCACTGGATTGTTAAGAAGTTCCTAGCATATTGGGCTTCCAGTTTGAGTTCCTTCGGTGACAGACAGAAATCCGTGATCGTGCGCAGTTTCGGTTTGGGCTGGAGTGCCCCAAGCCGGCTGGTTTCGGGGCTAAGCATACCTGTAGAGGTGGTGAAGAGGGGGGAGACTGTCAGCAGGGTTGAGGAGAGCCACATCTCTCCTCCTCAGCTGGCCATACTCCCTGTCCCGAAGGCGGTTGCAGCGGTGGTCAGAAATGGCCACCTCAAAGAAGAACTCAACGGAATCAGTGAAGGAAAGTTTAAAAGGGAAAGGTTTGTTGTTGTTTTTCTTCTCTCCCTTTCCCTATACTGACAACTAAGAGACTTAAATAAGAAATTAGAAAAATCCGCTTTGACATCAACAGGCAATTAAGCTGAAAATAAAACAAAATGTCAAAGGGATAATAAAGATTTCTGGACACTAAATTTTTTTTTCATAAGCAGGAAGGGAGAGAAAAAGAATAATAAGGGCAGGATCTGGAAAGATGGAGGAGGCTGCCTGGAATTAAAAAGAATCTACAGTAAAACTTCAACAAGACTTCTAAAAGTTACATTTTAACTGAAACTTTGTAACTAAACAGTAGAACCCCAGGAAGAGAAAGTGAAAAAAAGAGCAAAAAGAAACAGCTTGCGTGTATTTGGATTACTTGGTGATCTTTGGATTCTTGGTTATTGCATTTGAATGACTAAAATTAATCGGGTGGTTGTTTAAAAATTTATACAATGGCACCACTTCTGGATGAATTGAAAATGGAACTTAAAAAGTATAAAGAAGATGCAGAAGAAGGGAGAGGTTCTTTTGGCTTCGTTTTTCAATTCTTAGAAATGGAGATTTGGAACTATGAGAAACAACAAGAAACGTCTGCAAAACAAGAAGACTGGGACAAAGAAGAAGCCATCTTTAATGAACAAGTAATTCTATATGGTGAAGAAAAAGGAAAGGGGGGAAAGAGAATGGAGAATTTAAGACTTAAAAAAACAACCAAAGAAAAGAAAAATAATTCGAAAAATAAGTATAATACTGGAAAGCAACAGAAGAGGGGAATACAGAAGAGAGAAATAGAGGTAGAGAGACAAGGGGGTAAAAAGGGGAGAGAGAAGAAGAGAGAGAAGAAGGCAAGGAAAAGAAGTTACAAAGGACCGGAGCAAGATATAGAAAAACAGGACCTATTTAGAGATAATGGGTGAAAACCTAACTGAAAAAGGGATTCTGTAAAGGTACATAAGATTGTATTGTTATATTAGTAATAGAAATAACTTTAGAAAATTGGAAACAATGTATGATTAAAATGAGGGATAAAATGGTTAGTGTAATTTAGTGAAATGTTTGTGAATAAAATAAGTGAAATAAAATAAATGAGAAAATTGAATTAGGAAGGAACGGGAACATTTTAATTAGTTAATGTTTTATAAAGTATAAGTGAAGAGGGGGGCAGAATTAACTATGGAAAGCTTATAATTGTTCCCATAGAAGTATGATATTTAATCAAAAAGTAATGTTAAAGATGTTAAGACTTTAATGAATATTAATATTAATGATAGAATTGAATTGGAATGGAATGTTGTTTTAATTATATACATTTATAATTTTTTTTAAAGAATACAGTGTGTATTTTAAGAATGTACCAAGCAGAATCCGAATGGAAGTTATGTATTATATTGAATGTTACAACTTTAGGGAAAAGATATAAAGGCATCATACTCCAATCAGTAACTACAGGAGAAATTTTGTTTAGTGAGAAAAGATAATAGATAATTGAAACAGGACAGACAAAAAAATATAAATATAATGATTTAAATTGAGACGAGATAATTAAATTAAAATTGACAAAATTAAAAGAGGGGAGTAGCTATGTATAAAATGTAAAACAGTAATAAGATATGGAATAGAACATAAAAAATGAGCATGAACCTGAATTTGTGTCTGTACAAAGAAATGTAACCCAGGATTACGCTACTTTCAAAAAAGATGTTTTATTTGTATTTTTATTTTTTTTCTGTGAAAACTCAAATAAAATTTACAAAAAAAAAGAGAAGTTCCTATAATATTGGATGCTTGGCATATCTTTTTTTTCTCCAGTTCATTTTTTTTTTTTTGAGAAATTTGCATCAGCTTAAAATGCAAATTAAGCCATTGACCGATGGAATCAATGAAGCAGGGAAAAAAATCACTCTTTTGATTGCATTAATGACAGTTTTCCAGAATGAGCCAAGTCCAAGCCCTTTTTTAGGGCTTAGGAAACTACTATGGGAGTATCAGTCTTTCACTGTTCTGAATAAAATTTTCCAGGGGCTACTTTATTAGAGAGAAAGCTGAATGACAGCTCACTGTCAGCCTTTCTGAGACTCTGCAATTCATAAGGATTGTCTTCTGTGTGGTTCAGCTTTCTTCCTTCGGGTTTTTCTTGTTCATCCTGAGCTAAGGAAAAGAATGAGAACACCAGAGCAGGTAACCTATTTTCATTTTGTCTTCGGTGCAGTACAGGTTGTCTTAATGAAGTTCATTAAATTCTTTAAAAATATTTAAAGGTATACCAAAACCCACACTTTTTATTAATAAAAAGGTTGATGAGTTCATATAGTTAAGTATAATTTTATTCACAGTTATAAAAATATCCTTATTTGTTTTTCTTTTTCATTTTTTAATTAATAGGGTGGGTTATCTGAGACAGAACTGCTGCCTAATATGTGACAATACAATTTTTATTGATTCACTAAGAAGCAACTGATAAATATACAGTGGAATCTCAGGTCGGAACGCTTCTGTTCACGACCAAATTGGGTGATGACCAGAATTTTCAGAACAGTTTTGCTTCTGATCGCAAACAGATCTTCAGGCAGTAACCAAGCAAACCCCAAAATAGCCATATTTTATAGCAATAAATACAACAAAAATTACTGCTATCATTTATGCACAATTTTCTGTCCTGAAGCTTGCATACTTAATAATCTAAATATAATCCTATTCAGACAAATATTGAATATCTAATCCAAATTGGAGCCTCTATTGTCATAATAATTTGAGTTTAATCACCTTTCACCTTAACATTTCTGTCCTCTTTTACTTGCATTCTATAGTCAATATCCCCACTTCTGGCTGAAATAAATGACTATTACATATAATGTGATAAGAACATGAGTGAAGTGAAAAAATCTTGTTTATTTAAGAAGTGTTTTCTTTTGCTAGTTGCTTTAGCACAGGGTTTTAAACTCACAACCCATGAAGTGGATATGTCACATGCTGGCCAAGCCCACACCTGGTTTAGCAAAGGGGAAAAAAGTCCCAATATATCAAAGGTCGCCAATCTTTTGGACCTCAGAGACCACCAAACTCATAATTTTAAATCCCAGGGACCACTAACCGGTTCTGTGGGCTTGGCCTAATTTGTGGGTGTGGCTTGGTGGTCATGTGACTGGCTGGGCATGGCTTGTATGTAAATATTATAAATATTTATATAAATATTGAATTTTTTATAAAAAAAGAGCAATTTTTATCCAAAATCAGGCAAAGCAGGCAGGCAGATTGAGTTGCTCACAGAATCACAGATTCATTCAGAGATCTATCCATCTGCCATCAGCTAGCTCAGTCTGTCACATAAAATTTGCTTGCAAGCACACTCATAGAATTGGCTAGCAAGCAAACACAAAATTAACTCACAACACACCATGTATGTAAATATTGATTTTTTTTATTAAAAAAGGGCAACAAAATCAGGCATAGCAGGCAGGCAGATTAAGTTGCTCACAGAATCATTCAGTGATTTATCTATTTGCCATCGGCTAGCTTAGTCTGTCACATAAAATTTGCTTGCCATGAGTCTGCACTGAATAATAGAAACTTCAGTCCTAAGGGAGGTTCGGCTGTGCTTAAAAGCAGAGTAGAAGATCTAAAGACTAGCTAGAAAGCAAGAAATACAACCATTTCCTTAAAATTAATTTCCCAGCACAGCAGAACAGCTGATGGTCGGAAAAAGGAAAAATAGCAGTGTAGCAGGCAAGTTTGCCAGGTAAGGAGTGAGTGGGCAGGTGGGGTCCCGCAGGCCATGTGGGTGGTGCAGCCTTGTGTTTCTGCGCAGCCTGGATTAATTGCTTTGGAAGGTGCTCTGGGGGTGAGATTTCTCTGTGTCCCACCAAAATTTTCTCATGGCCCACCAGTTGGCGACTGCTGCAATACATCACATGATGTTGGCATGATGATGCACGTTTGACACGCCTGTATTTTGCACATATGAGACTGTTTTCTGAAGTGTTTTTTTTTCCAAACAAAGCTGTACAGCTTGAACAGAAATGGAAACAGAAATATTTAACCTGAAAAAATATGGAACCTTTTTCCTTTTGTTTTATATTTTTAATTATGTTTTGCAATGTTTATACTCTATGAGTTTTCTGAATGAAAATAAAAAGTAATTAAACAACAAAAGTCTGGGTTATTTTTTTTTCTATGTCAGATATTAAACATCTGTGGCTGTCATACTTGCAACTGAGAGATGAGGGAAACTTCAAATTGTTTAAAAATGAAAAGTGATATGGCAGTTGGCAGCTGCAGCTGCAGGAGGAAAGAAGCTGGCTCAAAACAGGAAGGCTGATCTGAAGTTAGTAGCTGAGGAAAGAAGAAAGCTGAATTGTTGTAAAACTTCAGGCGGGCAGTAGAACTCAGCATCAGAATGCTTAAGAAAGATCTAAAGTAGGGAGAAATTAAAAACTATATGTATCATTTGTCTCTGGTTGTAAGAGATTATTAAAAATGGAGATTAGTGAAATCTGATCAGAATGTAATGTTCCTAGGAGATTGGCTTGGATAAATGATTTTTTTAAAGAGACATAAAAATGCATATCTAAGCAATTCCCTCATTAAACTCAGAAAGAAACAAAATTCAAAAAAACTAGTCTTTCTAAACATCTTGATTTTATCCATGTTTTATTCATAGAGAAATGTCTAACAACTAGAGAGGCTTATTTGGGTGATAGCTATTATAGGTTTTAAATCTAATGTACTAGTTCCAGGGACAATGTTATTTTCTTTTTAACAGAGTAAAAATGACACAGGCACACCTATCTTCTGCAATTAGGTAAATGTTCGGACAAATGGACCATTTAACAAAATGTCACATTTTAAAATAATTTTTCCTCTGTACGTATAACTTGAAAGCTCGCTGGTATCTTAGCCATAAGTATCATTTTTATGACACTTTATTAAAATGGTTTTGTATTAGAATTTCTGGCACTTTTTAAAAGTATATGAACACTTCAGCTAAATAGGACAAACAGTAAATGAGACTTTGCAGAAATCTTGAGTGTTTATGTTTTCAGTAGACCATCACAGCTATTTTGATCAGTTTAATAATGAGAGCCATAACTGATGCAATACTGCCATTGGCTATAATATGGGTTTCTGCTTCAAGAATTAAAAATTAGTTTAGAGAGCTAGGGAGAAATGACTGTGTTTAATATGGATTCTGCTTCAATACTGATGGCATCCTTGTTTGTGGTCTTTTTGGCTTTTCATCACCACATCCATAACATGAGTTCTACATGTCACCCTCAATATACAGTTACACTCCATGTATATTTGCTATGGCTCTATAATAGTTTGTGGTCTGAAAAGAGGACTTATATTTGCATTTTGTTTTATTCTTTAACATTTTATGTAAAGCACAGAGGGAATAAGCCATTCTTTCCTGAATGTAGACTTCAACTAAAATTGCGGGTTGTTTCATGAAATGTTTATCCATACAAAAAAAATCCTTTTCTGTTTCATGAAGTTGGATAAGCTTTTCTGCATGGTTGGTCCCATATGAGCGCTACAGAAATAAATCACCCTTAGGCATGCACTCAGACTGCTCTTACACCCTTGTTCTTGCACTTTATCTCTCTCCTGTAAGGATAAACATTTTAACATTTTCATTTAACAGATTTTTTTAAATAACATAAAAATATGCTCATTCATATACATTTCTCATAACACTTATATTTTTCACTCCTTCTCATCTTGTAAATGTTCTTGTCTTTGTGTGTGTTTGGAAGCTTTTTTGAATTCATGGATTGGTTCAGGAAATATAGCTATATTCTTTGCTCCCATTCAAAGTTTAACAATTCCATTGTGAAAATATCTGCAAAATGAGATTGGTATTCTTCTATCATTCACATATGTAGGTTTAACTAAAAAAAAAAATCTGGATAGGTATCTTTCCAATCCCAAAAAGACATTGTTTTAGTTAAAAAACACTGAATTATGTCCATATAAAACTTAAACCCATTTTTTCACGGAAGGGCTGAAAACCAGCAAGGCAGCAATCAGACAGAACCATTATGTAAATATTAAGCAGTTGTCTATAGAGATTCTCAGTCATCCAGTTCATAGTTAACCCAAAGGTGCTTTTTCAAGAGGTAACTGGACTGTTTTTTCTTTGAAGATGTTTAGCTTCTCATCCAAGAAGGTTCTTCAGCTAGACTGGTTGGTGGGGAATATTATAGTATCTAAACTCAAAGCCAAGAAGCAAACAATTTTTTGTTGATTCAAAAAGGTGGTTTGAAAAGGCCTAGAATTTAAATCCTGAAAGAGAGAGAATAAGAAAGAGAGATTTTACTTTTCTGCATGGCACAAAAGGTGTTTTTATGGCTTCTACTTTGTCTGCAATACATGTGTCCAGCTATGTCATATCTGCAGCCTACTGTGATAGTTAGATCCTGTATAAAATGTATAATCAAGATTTATTATTATACCCGATAGGAAGTCACACATATCCAACCATTCTGTAGTGATGGTCACAAATTGGAATCACATCACTTTGGGACACTGCAATCAATCATAAATGCAAAATAATTGCTCCCAAATTGCAAATGTGTGACTGCACATGTGGTATGATGGTCATAACTCTGAAGACAAGTCATAAATCATTATTTCTAAAGCCATAAATTTCTAAATTTGAACTGCTGTTAATCAAAAGGTTGTAATTTGAGGACTACCTATAGAAGTCCTTTATCTTTTAAGTAATTATTACAACTAATTGATAGCATCCACAAGCTTTGATGCGCTCAAAAATTAAAAGTGATGTTCAGTCATCTTTATTAATCATAATAAATATAATTTTGAAGATTTAAGCACTGTATGCATATGTGTATTTGGACAGATAAAAATTAACTATGTGTGCATTCCTATAAACATTGGAAAAGAAAAATCCTTAAATAGCAAAAAAAAAAAAAAAGATTAATAAGTTTGGGTTTTTAAAATATTACAAGTTATCACACAAAAAACAAAAAAAATGGTTCCCTTATGAAGTAGATAGTAACAATGATAATGATTTTAATAGAAATTAAAGTAATGAAAAAATGAAAAAAAATCAGTAACAATATTGTAGATCAGTTGGATTGGGATTTCACCATTTAATTTTCACATGAGCAAAATTTATTTTCAACATCTACAAATGTTCTACGTATAATAAAATGTGTGAGTATATATATTTTTTGTACCAATTTGCAGGATTCCAATATAACAGCACATTTCTACAAAACTGTGAAACACCTAAGCCTTATTCATGTACTTGAAATTCATAAAAGCATTGTTTTCCTTGTAACCCATACCAGAAGTACTGAAATGGGATTTATATACATCCTTTTCAATGATTCCTTTTCATGTAATTATTTATTATTTCCTTATTTTCCAAACTAAAGAAAGTCTACATTTTTATTTATAGCAACTTGTTAATATGTTTCAGAATTACAAAGTGAAAACAATTCTCAATTCTCAAGTGCAGAGATGAGAAAACAAAAAAGACAGCAGTAAAATCCCAATAGCAAAAAGAAAGGAGCATGTTCTCCCTTTGTTTTCTTGCATAAACATCAAAAATATGGAGGTTGTTTCCAGTGCTCTGTCATGCTCCAGTGAAAAGAATTTTGTTCTGCAGAGTACACACTGCATTGTGCATATCAAAATTAACCGGAACATCTTATTTTAACAGAATCATTTTCAAAACAATAAAATTGTGCAGCACACATAACTATGTCATGAACTGAAGTATTATAGAAATGTAAACAAACAAAAACTACTTTAGCATGCCAACAGTGAATATGGGGTCCATAGATTATTTGGAGATCATATAGATTATAGATTATATCCCCATCTGACATATAGTGTCAGCATAATTCCACTAATTATTAATAACACTAACTAGAAATTCATTCTGATGAACAAATATGAACAGTATTAAATACTATGTTAATTGGAAAGGAATAAATAACCAAGATCTGTTCAAAAGTTTCCTTTTCAAAACAAAAATAATCTGCTATATCATTACTTTATCATTTATCAACAATGAATGATTAAGGCAGGGACCCCCAACACCCAGGCCACAGCCCACTACTGGGCCATGGCCCATTTGGAACCAGACCACACAAGCTGCAGGCGGGCAAGTGCATATGCAGTGGACACTTGTGTGCACACTCCATTCACACAAACGGAGCTGTGCAAACACACAACTTTCAGTCACAGTACCACCCTCTCTCCCTCTCCCTCTGTACTGGACCACCAAGCCAGAAAGGTTGGGGACCACTGGATTAAAGAACAAGTGGTCAAGAACTATGTTGCTGACTAACACTTGGTAGAGTAACCATAAAAACCTGAAAATATATTCAGTATGCTATAATGTATCTTAGCATACACTAGAATAGCATAAGCAATGACATTCTGTGGAAATTAAAGTTGGACCTTGCAACTTTAGAAGCAGGATAGGAAGAGTATTAAAGCTTTTGAACTTTGCTGTTGGAGATGACTCCTGAGAATACCATGGGCAACCAAGAGAAACAAATCAATCTTGGGTTTTCACTCAAAGCAAAAATTACCAGACTATTATCATATTTTAGGCACATTATGCAAAGACTTTAATTCTCTGGAAAAACTTGAAAGCAGAAAGAATGAAAAGAGCAAGACAACAGCAGCAAGCTGGATGGATTTAGTGGTGATGGGTGTACCATTGGAAGACCAAGTTAGGATTTCCTATGGAGAAAATCTATATTGTCTTTAAGATGACTCAGAATCATTTCCCAAAAATATACAGTTCTCATCCATCTTGAAGTTAAAATAATACTTAATGGTTGTACCATAAAACTTCTTGCAGAATTTGTTGAAGATTTTCAAGAATTTTTGTGATTTGTTTGCCTGGTTCATTTAGTTATTTGTATCTCCTTCTTAATACCAAAGATGCAGAATGTCAACATCCAGCCTGAGAATCTAAATAAAACTCCAGGTTCATTCCCTTTCCCAAAATCTTACTGCGTGGTAATATCAAAGCAAAACTAACTCTTGAGATTTCCAGACACCAGTTCATAGACTTAATAATTTATTCCAAACCTCGAATCATTGAGGTTTCATCTCTCCATCTAATCCATTTTAACACATCCCCCTCCTTACTCTAATGACAAGTTGAAAAGAAGAAGCACATTGCTGTCAAAGTTTCATACTTGACACAGATCTTCTAAGTTGTCTATATTTGTCTTATTATCTGTCCCTCAAACAGCTAGCAAAATATCAAGAGACTGATGGGGTTGCGTTTCAGTATAACTACCTACTAGTAATGATAGTTTCAAGCAAGTAATAAAGAGTCATTTTCTAAAGAGTCTGCTATGACAATATCTTTACCGTTATTTTCCCAGAGCATAAAATGAACAAACAACAAAAGGGTTAATGGAACAGCTTAGTAGTCTCTCTAATGCAGCTCGTTATCTAGATTATTGCAGCCAAAAATGCTCATGCTAATCTTGTAGCATCTTTTAAAAAGTGACTGTGATGTTAAATAACTGGTGCATCTTGTTATCATGAAAATAATATAATACTGAATTTGTTGTGATGTTATCTAACAAGCACAAAACCCACATTTTTATTATATTAAGATAAATTATGTGTTGTATTTTTAAATGTAAATCAGACAACAGTTTGAGTAGAATTGTTAGAGAGAACATTCAAATTTTTTGAACAAGCCGTTCATGTTTATCCACTCTCAGTACAACATATGACAAATAAATCATAATGGTACTTGTCTGCTCCATACATTTAAGTTAACTTAAATAGAATTTAGGTTAATAAAATATAAATTAAGAGGTACACAAGGTAAATTTAATATTATAGCCATTATTAAAATACCCAAAATGTAAAGTCAGGGTTGTAAGTTGCACTTGTTACTCCAAAATTTTAAATGGCATTTGTCTATTCTATATATTTAAGTTAACTTAAATTGAATAAGGACTGGTATATAGTTGAAAAAGTGAAATTAATTGTTATAGCTAATAATAACAAGGAAAAAGAATCATTATAGCCAATAAAATACCTAAAATGTCAAGTCAATGTTGTAAATTTAAGCTGGGCTTACCAAACTATTACCTGATTCTACAAATGGCTTTTATGGAAATATTAAAACATTGCAAAGCCTTATTATAGATAGTCCATGACCTATAACCATTTCTTTAGTGACCATTTAAAATTATAAAGGCACTGAAAAAAGTTACTTACAGCTAGTCCTCACTTTTATGACTGTCAAACAATCTCAGGGTCATGTGATCACAATCCAGGAACTTGGCAACCAGCTTGCATTTGGAACACTTACAGCATCTTTGGGTCCCAGACAGCTTCTGGCAAAGTCAATGTGGAAGAAGGCAGAGTGGGTCACCAGTTGTAATCATCTGAAGTCTGCATTACTATTACTATTAATCTTCTCGTCACTTCTATCACCCATCCCCTCCCACTTGTAACTTTGTTGCTTGTATCCTTACGATTTATATTGACTGTTTCCTAGTATGATTTGATTGCCTATTTGTACCCTGTGACTATATTAAGTATTGTACCTTGTATGCATCTTTTCTTTTTATGTACACTGAGAGCATATGCACCAAGACAAATTCCCTGTGCATCTAATCACACGTAGCCAATAAAGAATTCATTCATCCATTAGTGATAATAAATATCTAATATAATCATAAATCTGGTTTATTGGCTAATTTTCATTTCCTTCTAACTATAGAATTAGAATGCCTTGCTAAACAGTTTAAAGCAACGTCCTCATAACATTATCTTCATTCCCAAAGTATCCCCACGTTATTTTTACCTGTTCAAGTTTAAACTCATTTTTTCCTTTCCAACACAAGGTTTGCTAAACAAACAATCTACAATACTGGTGAAGATGTGGTAAGAGTTGGAATTTGTTCAGCTTCTATTGGTCCTGACAGTAGAATGTAGGAGAGAAAAGGAAGAGCCAACTCTTTACCAACCACAGTGACAATGCACAGGGAATAAATCAGTGTAATAGTGATACGCTTCTTCCATTACACAAGTTAATTTTCATGATACTTTCAATAAAACCATATTTTAATAACCCTCATAATACACATTTACTTGGAGACAGAATACGTCAGTGTCTGGTACAGAACAATTTGATCATTTCAGCTTATAGGATAATACTGTCAAAAATTATTACAGGATGTTAAAAAAGAAAATCTATTACACAGAACATACGGACCTGAGCCAAACCAATACTTTTATCCTAACTATGGAAATATTTGTTTTCCCTTAGTTATGAAAAATCTAATCTCTCTGTTTGCTTAGCAAAGCAATGGACACAAGAAGCTTCCTTGAGCTTATCCTGGAAATATGATCATGGTCTTCCAGCAATATTTTTCTGTTAATTTAAGCCTACAAGATATTTATGCATAACAAAAATTCAAATCCTGCATGTATAAAAGTGTTCACTTGATATTTTCTTCTAGTAAAATGCTAGCAGAACTGTTATAGTGCTAGTGAACGAATGAACTTAAAGTTATTTTTTCTTTAATAATTCTGAGTGTCAGGATACATGTTAGTTCTCAATCACGCTTTCACTCATAACATATGCTGGGACCAGTATGATATCATGGAAATTATACAGAACACTCTCAAAGTTAACCCCTGTGACTCTTAGATGGATGAAACACATTCATTGGTGTTCTGCCAGTTTGTTAACATGGGTTTTGCTTGTTTGAATTGTGAAAGGAAAGGAGAAGTTATTTCACCACAGAGACCTCTGCTCCTTCTAGAACTGTGGTCACCAACCGGTGGGCCGTGGCCCATTGGTGGTCCATGAGAAAATTTTGGTGGCCGCAGATAAATGTCAATCCCAGAGCACCCCCCAAAGCAATTAATCCAGGCTGTGGGGGGAACACAAGGCTGCACTGCCCACATGGCCTGCAGGAACACAAGGCTTGCATCGCTTGCATTAGGAACAACACGAGGTAGACAGGGAGAAAAGGACAGAGGGGCCACCAAGTTTCTTCTTCTGCTTCTTTCTTCTTCTGCTTTTGGCTGCACACAAGGAAAGCAGCAAAAGTCTTTCTTTTTCTCCCCCAAACTCCACTAGAAATGAGTCCTTGGGATCCTGCAAAGCATCCTGCTCCAAGAGGCTGCACCGGTGAAGACTCATTTCTGGTGGAGTTTGGGGGAAGAGAAAGAAAGACTTCTGCTGCTTCTGCTGCTTTCCTTGCATGAAGCCTGAGTACGGAGCTCAAAAACAGTCTAGGAATGTAGCTGCCTTGGATGGGGTGGGAATGTGTAAGGGAGAGAGAGAAAGAGAAAGAAAATTACCAGCCCTCGAGGTTAGATTGGATTTCTCTTTCTCCCCCTCCCCTCTGAGAACAGAGCTCAAAAGCAGGTTAGGAATGTGGCTGCCTTGGTGTGTGTGTGTGTGTGTGTGTGTGTGAGAGAGAGAGAGAGAGAGAGAGAGAGAGAGAGAGAGAGAGAGAGAGAACATCACCAGCCTTCCAAGGTTAGATCAGGTATGTCTCTCTCTGTCTCTCTCTCCCTCCTTCTCCTTCTCCCTCCCACCAACGTCAGCAAGCCATGTCAGTCAAAATTCACATTAGTGGTCCACGGGATTTAAAATAATGAGTTTGGTGGTCCCTGAGATCTAAAAGGTTGGCGACCCCTGTTTTAGAACACAGCGTCAAACTTGCAGCATCACATTGCTATCAAGCGACTTTTCCTAATGCTTTCCTCTTCACAGAGCTGGGGGCGGCATGGCCTGCATGTGATGCATCTAGCCCACTATTTAAAGCGTTTTACATATGCTTCCCACAGCTCAATTCAAAGGCCACATGACACTTATATTTGTCTATGTTCTTTGCAGCTTCCAACTATGGCGATCATGGCCATACAATGTGGCTAAACACTCTTATGTAGGGTCAAAATCATACTTTTGTTTCATTCATTCCTATCTGCCAGGCGGCCTTTCTGTTTCTTGCTTTCTTGTTTCTAACCCTCAAAAAAGGACCCCAAAGCAAGGTCACTCTTTTTTTTCTGCCAGGCAAAGTACTCTCTTCTTCAATAAAGTTCCTTGAATCTCTATGATGGTTTTCTCCTAAGAACAGGAGAAGTCATATGTGCTGCTCTTTTGAAAAGGAGCATTTAAAAATGAGAGGTATTTCTCATACTAATGACAACAAAGGAAATTACCTAACTAACATAGGATGACTTTATAATAAAGGAAGCCTCCTTCTATCTGTTCTGAAAAAGTGAAAGAGGAAATAAGCATGCACGCACAAAATCACCGAACCGGTAGTTACACCAGTCGGATCCTACTCCTGAATAAATCTACATATCCTTCTAATAAATGAGGTCATGGGGGGACTTTGCTTCCTTTTAATAAAACACAATCCTTATATTTTTATTTCTCTCTCTTGATCTTGATAATCTTGAATGTATAATCAGATAAATACAAAGTATTGGGTTGAATAGGAGTACCTCAGATAGTAGTTGATGGTTCACTTTTTTAAAAAAAGGTTGTGAATATACTTAATCTTCTTACCCACAACAATCCTGACACTGGTTGATTTCCACTTATTAAAGTTTCTTTTAACCATCATTTATGTTTCATTGTTCTGTAGACTTTTCGGTGAGCATTAGCTTGAGTGTTCTTATCCTTAAGAAACTTTCAAAAACTTTTCTTCTCACCTCCACAGGTACCATTGGGAAATAATTTGAGCTACACCATATGTGTCTTCTTTAAGTTGTCAAGAAAAATAACTAAACAGTACTGAATCATATTAAGTCTTTTAATCATTTAAGCCTTTTAGATATAATCCAGGGAAGAATTTTGATACATATGCAGAAATCATCAGGAAGCAATAGAATGAAATTTGCAGTTATTAATTTGGACATTAAAATGCCAGAAAGTGTTTGATGACATTAGCATTTTTTTCTGGTCATGTAAATTTGTCATCTTCTCATAGTTAAGTACATTTAAATATCATCAGCTAATTATAATAGCATTTGCAATACATAAAAGAAAAAAGAAAAACCTTCCAGGCTTAAAGTAGACTTTTTCAGATGCATATATCAAACGTATAATTTTTTCCTTAAATCTGAATTAGTATGTAACTTATAAATACTGTTAATAGTAACATTTAAAGTTAAATAGCATTTATATATCCAAACTATATAATGCGCATTTTGATTTTTTTAATATCATTTGTGTCTGTCAACATCTATCTAAAGTTGATATTTAATAGCTGATTTATAAAAAACCATGGATAATATTCTATTTTTGAATTAAAATGATTTTCTTCTTATTAAATGTGTTTGGATCAGAATTCAGGTAAGATTTTGTATTGATTATTTTAGAAAATATGAAAAAATATGAAAAAAAAACAAATTTTATTACTTCACTATCTTTAGGGAAGTCCAGCTGAATGACACTTAAACAAAAAGTTTGATTTTTGGCTAAGAACTAGGTATTTGGGAAAGACAAATCTTTTTTTTCTATTTATAATGAGGACCAAGTCTCTACAGAATCCTTCGGGGTTACTTCAAATTACAATACAAGCTTATATGAATATATGTTGCAAATTAAGAAAGTCCAAGTAAGTCTTTGGCTTGTATATTCATACCATCAAGGAAAATTATTGAGACAAAAAATATTTCTTCAAAAATTGGAAATGTTTTTCAAATAATAAATTCAAATATGCATCTAATAAAAAAATCAAAAATGATTCAGACAATTAAGCATTGTTCTCACCAATAACAATTAAAGCAATAAAAATATCTGTAGTAAAAATAGTATATTGTTGATAAGAGGATTAAAGAAATAATAATGCACAGTTAGGTGATTTCATTTAATTCATTTAATATCTATTTAACTGAGAAATTATAATGGTTGTAACTTTGTCTAAACTGATATTTCTGGGGACAAAGTCAGACAAGTCTGGCACATGAAAACATAGCAAACCATAACAAATCTCTTAACCTACGGACAACTGAAAATCAATATATAAACCCTTCTGTCTGGTCTCTACTCTAGATACACATTGGGTAAGCCAATTAATAAATCTAAAATTATTTTTTTAAATTAAATTGAAGAAGTTTACCATAACTAACACTTTAACATGGTTATAATCTCATTTTGACAGGATGTTGTATTATCAACAACTCTGTTGTGAATAATTGTAGAGAATTATGTGAGTAATACCACCAGTACTTTTTCCATTCCATTTACCATGACTTCATTGTTTATAGTTTTCTGCAAACCTGTATAATTCATGATAGCACTTAATGTACCTGATGAAATGAACTCTAGTCTGTGAAAAGATATACCATAATTATTATGCTGCAACAGATTAACACTTCTGTTTCTCTGTAAGAGGTAAATTTTTAAAATGTTCTGTGGAAGATTCCTTTAAAAATTGCTTTGATTTTCTTCATTATATAGCTGATGGACATGCACATAAAGTTGGTGATTCAAATATTCTTAACAATGTGTGGCTTCAATATAATATAGAATTATCCAGTCATCAAGAGATCAAGTAAGATCTCTCTTTTAACAATATTTTCAGATGTTCTTGTCTGTGCTGCATAATAAAATGGGATGGTTCATAGTAGAATAATAATAATAAAGAGATGTTTACCATGTCAAATCTCAGAAGCAGTGCAGTTAAATATTGAGTAACTGAGATTTCAGAAACAAAGTGGGGTTTTTTTCCTTATGCAATCAATCAGTCAATTTCTAAGGCCACTCACTTTCCAACTTATTCAAGATGTCTATGGAGATTCTCAGTCATCCAGGTCATGGTTGTTCCAAATGTGTCTTTTCAAGAGGCAACTGAACTTTCTCTCTCTCTTTTTTTTTTTTTGAAGATATTTTGCTGCTCATCCAAGCACCATTGGACAATTTACTCAAGAGTAAATACAGGAAGGAAGACATCATTCTTCTTCCTCTGCTTCTTTGGTGTTTTAAATAATATAAAACAAACAAAATGCATTATTTTAGTTCTTGCATGGACCTTTAAAAAGGTTGCATTAAATGATCATATTTTATCTGATTTTTATTTCTTATAGCTGTCCTGAATGGTGTGTCAGCACTACAAGGATAGCATATAGATTGTCATATAAAAATAATATAATAATTTTGTGCAAATTTGTTTTTAAAGATGCTATATATTAGCAAATTATGCCACATCCTACATGCAAGATTATTAAATAAACCCAATTCTGCAAATAATTTTAGAAAAAAGTAGAACATGCAATTCTATCTGCTTCATAAAAATAAGAATGTTATTAATGCTTGAATGTTATTAATTTTTTGAAAAATATGCTTTACTAATTTAGGAACTGTATATGCATTTTAATAAAGAGTAGGTTTGTTGCTAATTGGAATAATATTCAATATTACATATTCTCTTAAACCAATCCACACACTACCAATGTAAATCAAATGATCCTCCTGTACAATCTGCATTTTCATTAGTGAAGTAACAGTGACCAAAAACAAGAACCCTATATCATGTTATCTCTACAAATTAACACAACCTAAAAACAGTAAAGTAACAGACCTCTTAATTAGTATTGTTCTTAGGGCAAATATTGTGTTCCACAAACCTGAAAACAGCAAGAGTGGTATTTTGCCCAAAATAGCTTTAAGGCATTTTTCTTTCTTTCTTTCCATTCATGGTCCAGTTCCTTTTCCTTCTAGATTCATTGCACATGCAGAGTTTTCACTGATGTCAGTGGAGTTCCAGGTGTTGAACAGGTGTGGTTTATATAAAACAAGAGTACCACAATATATTCTGTGTGTGAGAGAAAGAGGGGGGAAGGAGGGAGAGGGGGGAGGGAGGAGAAGGGTAACCTGCTGGGAGACTTTAGGCCAATCTCTCTCAGCCCCACTCACTTCACGGGGTTGTTGTTGTAGAGAAATAGGAGGAGGAAGGGGTGTTAGGGATATTCGTGCCAGATCTGTTCAAAACTACCATTGAAGATTCTACGATTAAAATATTGTTAAAGGTAAAACTGAAAAGGTTTTTTTAAAAAAAACATCAAAAGATGCTAATTGATGTTGCCAAGAAAGAAATGTGGCAGGTGGAATTCTTCATATCTCACAAAACAGAATGAAAGTATTTTATACGACTTCCGGTTTGAGCTTCTTCAGCGACAGACCGAAACCTCGTCTCTGCAAGGCTTCGATCTGTGTTCTCTGCTGGAGTGCCCCAAGCTGGCTGGTTTCTGGGCTAAGCCACCCTATAGAGGTGGTGAAGAAGGGGGAGACTGCCAGCAGTGTTGAGGAGAGCCACATCTCTCCTCCCCAACTGGCCATTACTCCCTTTCCTGAAGGCGGTTGCAGTGGTGGTCAGAAATGGCCACCACAAAGAAGAACTCAACCGGAAAAGAAGAACTCAACCAGGAGGAAGATAAGAAGAGAAAGTTTTGGTTGACCGGGTCAAACAGCAAAAGCAACAAATAAGGTACCCTGGAATTGAAACTGTTAAAACACAATAACATTGTTCCCTAAGAAGATTTTTAAGCTGCGAAGGAGAGAGAAAAGGGAAAAGATTTGGTTTTCTCCTTTTCCTATACTGACAGCTAAGAGACTTAAGCAAGAAACTGGAAAAAAATCCACTTTGACATCAATAGGCATTTAATGCTGAAAATAAAAAGTCAAAGGGATAATAAAGATTTCTGATTAATTAAAAGCTTTTGAAAACAGGAAAGGAGAGAGGAAGAATAAAAAGGCAGGATCTGGAAGGGAGGAGACTGCCTAGAATTTAAAAAGAACTTACAGCAAAATCTCAACAAGACTTCCAAAAGATACATTCTAAGTGAAATATCGCAACAAAAACTCCAGGAAGAGAGAGTCGAAAAAGAAATAAGAAGATATAACTCAGGACTATCTGGATTACTTGATGATTTCTGGATTCTTGGTTATTATTTTGAATGACTAAAATCAATCGGGTGGTTGTTTAAAACTTTTTAAAATGGCTCCACTTTTAGAAGAACTGAAAATGGAACTTAAAAAGTACAAAGAAGATGTACAAGAAGGAGAAGTTCTTTTGGCTTCGTATTTCAGTTTTTAGAAATGGAGATTTGGAATTATGAGAAACAACAAGAAATGCCTGCAGAACAAGAAGATTGCGACAAAGAAGAAGACATCTTTAATGCACAAGTAGTCTTAGATGGGAGAAAAAAGGAAAGGGGAGAAAGAGAATGGAAACTTTAAGATTGGGAAAAACAACTCCAAAAAAAAAAAAAATAGAGTGAAAAATAAAGCAACAGAAGAGGGAAATGCAGAAGAGAGAATTAGAACTAGAGAGATAAGGGAGTAAAAGGGGGAGGGAGAAGATGAGAGGAAAGAAAGAAAGGAAAAGAAGTTATAAAGGACATAAGCAAAATATAGAGAAAAAGGGTCTATTTAGAGATAATGGGTGAAAACTTAATGGAAAAGGGGATTCTGCAAAGGTACATAAGATAGTATGGTTATATTAGAAGCAGAAATAATTTTAGAAAATATGAAACAATGTATGATTAAAATGTCTGATAAAATAGCTATCGTAATTCAGTGGAATGCTTGTCAATAAATAAATGTAACAAAAGGTATATTTAATGATTTATAAAACATATGTGAGAGAAATAAGGGAAAAATTAATTATGGAGATTATATGTGTTTTTAAGGAAGTATGATATTTAATTGAAAAGAAGTGTTAAAGATGTTATGGTTTTAATGATTATTAATGATCGAACTGAACTGGAATAGAATGAGGGTTTATAATTACATATATTTACAATCTTTCTTTTTTTTTAAAGAATATAGTGTATATTATAAGAATGTGCCAAGCAGAATTCAATTGGAAGTTATGTATTATGTATTATATTGAAGGTCATAACTTTAAGGTATATATTGAAGTTTAAATAAGAGTTGAATGGATGTAATTAAAAGATATAAAGGTGTCATACTCCAATTAGTAACTACAGGAGAAAATTTGTTTAATGAGAAAAGGTAATATGACATTGAAACAGAACAGACAAAAGTATAAATATAATGATTTGAATTGAGATGAGATAATCAAAATAAAATTGAGAAAATTAAAAGAGGGGAAAAACTATATAGAAAATGTAAAATAGTATAAGATATGGAATAGAATACAAAAAGGAGCATGAAATTGAGTTTTGTGTCTGTATAAAGAAGTTCAACCCGGGACCATGCTATTTTCAAAAAAGATGTTTTACTTGTATTTTGTGTGTGAAAACCCAAATAAAACTTTATTTAAAAAAAAGAAAGTATTTTATACAAGAATTTTAACTTAGATATCTGGTATAAAACATTTCTTTGAAAACATCCAGAATTTCTTTCATCATAAGTGCAAGATGGCCGTGCATTCACATGCTGCAGCTCAGTGCTCTTCGACTTGGTGTTTTTTATAGATGTTTTTGTGTGGATTATCCTGTATTGTGAACACCTCCTGTGGGGTGAACATACTCTATAGCAATTGTGAGCTTGTGAAGATTGGATTACAAAGCAAACAAGAGATAACAGCTAAGTTTGTTTGGAAACATAACATACCGTCAGAGATTGCAAGGCTCCCCGGCTCTCCGTGGTTTGTGGCTCCGGTGGGAGAGAGGGTGAGAAGGAAAAGAAGATGAAGGGAGAGGGGGAAGAAAAGAGGCTGCAGGGCTGGTGTTTTATACAGGCTGCAAAAACAAACGAAGCGGCTACCACTCCCAAGTCTCTTTCTGACTAATGCCAGATCCGTGGTAAACAAGATGGATGATTTAAGGTTACAGGTCTCTTCAAGTAAGTTCGTGAAAAGCTGTTGTGTGTTGTTAATCACCGAAATCTGGTTGAACCCCACTATTCCGGACACTGTCATTGAGATAGACGTTTTTTTATTACATCGTCTGGACAGAGACAGAAATGTGGGGAAGTGCAGAGGAGCTGGAGTGTGTATGTTTGTTAAAGAGACTTGGTGTACAAACTCAGAGGTTATAACACGTCATTGCTCTTTGGAGCTGGAATATCTGTCTGTTAGATGCAGACCCTTCTATCTTCCACGGGAATTCAGCATTGTTATTATTCTTGCTGTTTACATTCCGCCGGATGCAAATGTAGATTTGGCTCTGGGCTTCCTGGGTGATGAAATTGGCAACTTGCAAAGCAAATTTCCAGATGCTGTATACATTATTGCAGGAGATTTTAATCATGTGGATCTTCGTGTGGTCCTCCCTAAATTCTATCAACATATAAGGTGTGCCACTAGGGGGTCGAACACCTTGGATAAAGTCTACATGAATATTGTAAATGGATACAGGGTATTACAATTACCACATCTGGGCCAGTCGGATCACTTGTCCCTGCTTTTAGCCCCGGAGTATATTCCTCTGAGAAAACAGGCAGGGTCGGTAGTCAAGACGGTGAAAAGCTCGCCAGAGGGAGCTATGGAGCAGCTAAAGGACTGCTTCGAACAGACAAACTGGGAAGTTTTTGATCATCCTGATCTCGACGATCACACGGCTGTGGTGTTAGGGTATATGGCACACTGTATTGATACTGTCACGGTGGATAAACGAATCCGGGTTTATCCTAATCAAAAACCTTGGATGACCGGGAAGGTTAGACGCTTGCTGTATGCAAGAAATAAGGCTTTTAAGACTGGGAACGATTTAGATTATGGTGCTGCAAGAACGAACTTAAGGAGAGGCATTAAGCAAGCTAAGGCCGAATATAAGAGGAGAATTGAAGATTGCTTTCTCAGTAATAACATGAGGCAGGTTTGGCAGGGGGTTCAACAACTAACGAACTATAAAGCAAAAAAGGTTTCTTCGGATGGTAGTGTGGCGGTGGTTGAGGAGTTGAACAACTTTTTTGCTCGATTTGAGATCCATCAAACTGAAACTGTCCCTTTGCCATCATTTACTCAACAGAGCCTCCCCTTCATTGTGAATGAGCAGGATGTGAGGCAGACAATGAAGGCGGTTAATTCCAGAAAGTCAGCTGGGCCCGACTCAATTCCTGGTCAGGTGGTAAAAGATTGTGCTGATCAGTTAGCTGGGGTAGGACCGAAATTTTTAATCGATTCTTGACACAATGTGTGGTTCCTGTGTGTCTCAAGGCTTCCACCATCGTTCCACTGCCTAAAAAGTTGCCTACAAATGGTCCGAGCGACTATAGGCCAGTGGCACTAACTTCCATCTTAATGAAGTGCTTTGAGCAGCTAGTTCGAAATTATATTATCTCCTGCCTTCCCGATTCCTTTGATGGGCTTCAGTTTGCTTACAAAGAAAATAGATCAACCGAGGATGCAATTATTACTGTGCTTCACATGGCCTTATCCCATTTGGAAACACCGGGGAATTATGTAAAAATGTTGTTCGCAGACTTTAGTTCTGCTTTCAATACCATCATACCGCACAGATTAATAGCCAAGCTCAAAGATCTAGATTTTCCAGATTCTATTTGTTTATGGATATTGGATTTTTTAACAAATCGTCCACAAAGAGTTAAACTGAATGATTATACTTCTACTGTCAAGACACTTAGCATTGGCACTCCACAAGGTTGTGTCCTTAGTCCACTACTGTTCTCCATCTATTCATCTGATTGCACAAATAAACATCCCAACAATAGGATAATGAAATTTGCAGACGATACTACGCTTGTAGGACTCATTTCTGGGGATGATGAGTCTGCATATCGGGATGAGGTATTGCAGCTATCCCGCTGGTGCAAAAATAATAATCTTCTATTTAATATTAAGAAGACTAAGGAGGTTATAGTGGACTATAGAAAAAAAAGAGCAGACATTCAGCCACTGTATATAGAGGGAGTTCGTGTGGAACAGGTGGTTGAATGTAAGTTTCTCGGGACCATCATTACAAATGACCTGACCTGGAGTTCAAACACCGCTGCTTTAATTAAGAAGGCACAACAACGGTTGTATTTACTAAGGATTCTTAGGAAACAACAACTGGCTGAGAGTCTATTGACTACCTTCTATCGGAGTTCAATTGAGAGTATATTATCCTACTGTCTCTGTGTATGGTTCTCGAGCTGCACAGTGACAGAGAAAAAGGCAATTAAGAGGGTGATCAAGACGGCCCAAAACATCATTGGCTGCTCACTCCCCTCTTTGGAAGAACTGTATAGGAATAGACGTAGGAGGAAGATACTTAACATATTGAATGACTCCTCTCATCCGGGACATCAGCTCTTTGAACTATTACCATCGAGAAGGAGATTTAGGGTATTAAGAACAAGTATGACCAGATTTAAGAACAGTTTTTATCCAAGTGCAGTTTTGAGTTTGAATGCGGGGTCATAAGATTTTTGTGGAGTTTAATGGCTGAGAGTAGTGGGGTATTTACATTTTTAAATTGTATAGAGATTATTGTATGGTTGGTTGTGTTTAGTTTAATTTTTTTTCTTTTTTAGTGGTGTTTGTCTAGTTTTACTTGTGGAAGAGCACCTCATTTCATTGCACCCGCTTGCGAGTGTAATGACAAATAAATTCTTATGTCTTATGTCTTATAATACAGTAGCTTCTGTGATGCAAAATACATTGTGTGTCTCAAGCCTATAATCGCATCTATTCCAAAGGAAGTCTCTATATTTTTAATATGCCTATTGTGTTTCAAAGATTCTCAGGAAATACTGTATGCATACAAAGTATGTTGACTCAGGCAAGTCCCTAGATATCGCAACTAAACTTGAAAAATTGGAAGAAAACAAAAGAAACAAAAATGACATAAATTTTGACAAAAAAAAAATCTTGTTGCTAATTGCCAAAGCTTATTTTATGTGGAAGAAAGGAAGGAGAAATAGAGAAAGTTGGCTGTACTTTTTTGGTATGTTCATGAACTTTTAATTAACTAAGTTTCAAAAACATGACAATCATAGTGTTGAAAGCAGACCAAGTTTTGATTAACGAGTCTGTGAAAGATTACTTGGTAGCAATCAGGATGGGTCTCAAGACATATGCTCAAAGCTCTCTTACATCGAATAAACACAAACAAATGTGTGGGTATTGTCCTTGATTGCATGAGCATTTCCCCCCCTTTTTTTGTATAGACAATCAAAAAAGAATTGACATCAATAGCACCATACATAAAAACCAAGAATATACATATAGTTTTTTTAAAATTGATATTAATAATTTCACTAACCTGTATAATACCGGTTTGCCTAAAATACTAAGACAAAATATGCTTCAGGGTAGTGTGCATCTAGCCATAATAGTTTATTCAATAACCTACAGATGAGCAACCATGATTTTCCACAGTACCAATGGATTATAGAACTTCTAACTGAGAGGTACAAACAAACAAAAAAGAATAGGAATACTAGAAAAAGGAAAGAAAGAATGATGCCAGTAAGAAGTGTTGAGTTTTGTTACAGACTTTTAATTGTGCAGTAGCAAAACAGTGACTATGGTCATTGACTGAAAATTTCCTATAGATGGGTTATAATAAATACATTGTTCTCTAAAGGGTGGTTATATGGGATAATAATTTGGATATGAGCAAGCCAACCCAGTCAAATCTAGATAAAACTTTGAGATCATAATTAAAATATTATTGAGTGTACCTCAGGAATGGTTTCTATATGCAACAGAATGAAAAAGACCAAATATGAAGAGATGACAAGTATTTTTTAATGCTGACTATGAAAAAAAAAAAACTTTTCCAAAAGTTAAAAAAAATGACATGAAATCTTGAAACAGGACCAATTTAAGAAGAAACTTTTCTTCAAATGTTTCAGTTTCCCCCAAAATTTTTAAGATAGGAATTATCAAACAAGTTCCAACAGCTGCTTGTTGAGATCAGAAATTATAAACGTGATGCTTTCCAAATCAGCCTAGTCAACCATTTAACTGTCAGCATCCAAGGAAAAATTCAGAAATAAATAATCAAATTAAGAAAATGAATGTGTGATGGTGACTCTCAGTGTTCTAGGCAGATTGAATTAACAGTGAAGTTTTGGACTTCACCCTGATATTGTGGGAATTACTGTTATGTTAGCTGTTTTTTTTTAAATGCCTCATTTTATATTTTCAGTCTATAGTCAATTTGCTTACAATATCAGAGATGTCAGCATTTCCATAGTTTAATTCATTGTTGTTTTTTTATTAAAAATTGCTGTGCCTCTCCCCCACCCTCCACTCCCAAGGAATGCAAACTTCAACTCTCTCTATTTTTTGTTTGTTTTTATTTCAGTTTGAGATTATTTCATTAACACTATAGTATTTAGTATAAATATTTGGGAAACATCATTTCTATAAATGGCAAAGAAAGTTCAATTGATCAGAGTAGAAATAAAAAACAATTTATATGAAACACTTCACGTCTTTGTGAATCCCAAAATCTTTTAAAGCCAGATGTGAACAGCCACTTGAGTTTTTCTCATTCATTCATTTTTCAGACGAACTGAATTGGGATATTTTAGACCATTACTTAACACCCTAAAAGTATATCAAAGGTCTCTACCTCAAATATTTATCACCACCATGAAAACCTCATAAAAAAGAGAATGTAGCTTTTACATATTTTTAAAATAAATTGAATATCTATTTTAGTCACATCCAAAAAACCAAGAATAAGTCATAATAATTACAGAACTATTCAAAATTAAAAAAAATAGTGATGGAATGAGATATATATACAATAAGCATAAAGAGAATGCAGATGTTAGAAATAATTAGTTTTCAATAAAATAACTTTTATATGATTGTTTTCTGAAAAAAATAATTTATCTTTTGAGATGAACAGTCTAATTGCATCTAGTCCAAAAATGCAGCTTGTTTGAATTAATTTATTCATATACCTGCATTTTCTAATTCACCTGTAAGCAGGGTTGATTATTTTTATTTATTTCCATGTACCAATACTTAATTAAGTCTTCAAGATTCTTCTTATTTGGCTGAAACTGTATATCAACACATAAGAATAAGATACCAGTCAGAGTAAATAATTTCAAAAATTAGAGGAGGAAAAAGCCATTAAAAGTTTGGTAAAAATGTTCCAACAGGGATGAATATGCACAATAATCTCAACATATTTTTGCAAAAAAATAAAAAATAAAAATATGGGATGAAACAAAATAGAATGAAACTGACCTTATCATATCACCACATGTCATAGAACTGGTTTCCACTCGTACTCTATGCAATGATATTTTAAATTTTATTAAAATGGAACCAAATAAATATCTTTTCTTTCCCTTCCTTTACTATAGTCTCCTATCAGAGATTGGCAGCCATCAATGCTAAGAATTCCAGGTGATGGTCTATAGCAGGGGTGTCAAACTCAATTTCATTGAGGGCCAAATCAGGATTGTGTTTGACCTCAGGAGGCCAAGGTGGGAATGGCCAGCTCAACGTCACTTGTGATGGTGGTGACACCAGCACTCTGCCAGTGAAAATGAGCTCCTAAGCTCCATTTCTGGCTGTGGCAGCCTCCTGCAACTCTTCCAGCAAAAATGGAGCCCAGGAAGGCCATGTGTGGCCCTCACAAGCTCCATTTTCTGCTGTGACAGCCTCCTCCAACCCTCTGTCAGTGATGACAGAGGCCCCATGGGCCAGTCCTTCGCTGTTTCCAGGGAGGCCCCATGGGCCAGATCTAAGCATTCCACAGGCCAGATCCTGCCCATAGGCCTTGAGTTTGAAACTCTTGGTCTATAGAATATAATATAACTTTATGTGCATAACATTCTGTTCAGAACCACTTTAAAGTAATGTTGGGATAATAACCCACTGACTGGAAAAGGTATTGCAATATTGAAACATTAACTTATACAATTTTTATACAATTTGTGAACACTTTTTCCAGGGGTTGGATGCTACTGGTTTTGCCTGGTTCTATAGAACTGGTAGCTCTGAAGAGCAGCAGACAGTGAACCGGTTCTGTGTTTGCTGCTGTTTGGCCGACTTCTTCGCCTGCGCTCTCACCTGTCCTTTATTTCCTGCTTTTTCAACCTCAGCTGCTTTGCGCGGCATAGCTGAGGTTGAAAAAGCAGGAAAAAGGTGGCTTTTCATATGCTGCGCACCTGCGCGCAGTGCTTTTCAGCTGTCCAAGCTTATGGTTTTTTACACACATGTGCACACAAAATGTAGTCACTGAACTGGTAGTAGCACCGGTTGAATCCCACCCCTGACTTTTTCAATAATTTGCTTAGTGCTAGACTTGTAATCAGATAAACAAAAAAAAGTATTGTGTTTAGACCAGGGGTGGGATTCTACAGGTTCACACCTATTCACTAGAACAGGTTGTTAACATTCTAAGCAGTTCAGACAACTGGTTGTTAGAAGAAATTACTGGCCTAATTACTGACAGGAAGGAAACATTTTGGTGTTGCTTACAGAAACTGCCTCTCCGTTAACCCTTATTACATTCTTGGCAGGACTAGACTTCCTGGAACTTTTCTGGAGTATTTTTTTCCTCCTTTGCTGGTACTTTGCTTGTGTGAAGTGACCATTCAACGTTACAATGGCACTGAAAAAAGTGATTTATGACCATTTTTCACACTTATGACTGTTGCAGTATCCCCACAGTCATGAGAGGCCAGGCAAGGAGATGCGTGCCTCGATGTGAGTGATGTTGAGTTGGCCATGCCCAGCCAGTCACATGACCACCAAGCCATGCCCACCAACTAAGCCACGCCCACAGAACCAGTTGTTAAAAAAAATGAATCCCACCCCTGGTATAGACCAAATGAAAAATAGGAAATGGAAAGGGTATATGTTTTTAAATCTTTCTTGTGTTCATCCATCATAATTTAGAACAGTCACATCTGTCAAAGTAGAATATGTTTTTAAATCTTTCTTGTGTTCATCCATCAAAATTCAGAACAGTCACATCTGTCAAAGTAGAAACACAAATTTACAAAGAGCGTATTCTCCCCAGGGCAAAGCATACGTCTGTATAATTAAGCACATTAATTATACTCTGAAACGACTAATATGAAAACATAATAAAATTAATATATTTTATATGGTTTTAAGGATAGGATTATGGGGATTTTCATCCAGCATGGGGAATTACTGAGTGGGAAAAAATACATAAAGTATTTAATGAAATGATTCTGCTACATGTTGCTTTGATACTCTAAGCCAACGGTTATTACCACAATGATTCACAATGGTCTATAATTAGAAGTTGTTTCAATGTATTTGTTTTCTAATACAGCAGTAAGAGTGAATTGTAACATTGAATAATGAGGAGGAAATGATAAACTGTACATATATACATAGTTACACTGTTTTCTTTTCTAATAAAAGGAATGCCAAATATGTGGCATAATTCACATAAGAGGATTAATTACTATCATTCTGTATAGACAGGGATTAATCGTCATAAGACTGCTGTTGCTTTCTTCTCATTTCAACCCATCACTTTCAATCTATCCTTATATCCACTGTAATCAGCAAAAACAATTATTATCCTTTTTTATCTTTATATGGAGTTAGCTAATCAGATTTTCCTAAAGCCCCTTGGAATTAACTGAAATAATATAAAAATTACTAGATTCTGGAAGAAGTGTTTTCATCAATTTTGTTTTCATTTCCTCAATTTCACTAGTAGAAAAAATTATGCGAACTTAAATTTGCAGATATATAATGATGTGAGAAATGCATCTCTAAACAGTCACCACACAGTGAAAATTCATCTCATTCCCTGGGTATCGTTTTTTTTTTTTTTTTCAGAAATAGATTATTTGTTATTCAGAGCAAGAAAAGAAGTTTATATTCTACTTAGGGAGTCAGATTTTAGACCTGTACCAATCTCTTTAATCTTTATCTACATTTGCACTACTACAGTTGTAAACTTGTGCATGTGTGAGCACACACACACACACACACACACACACACACATACTAAAAAGCATATTTTAAATATGACACATATTCATCAATTTATCTAAAATTTCATAAAAGAGGACAGAAAGTAGAAGCAACTTTTATATCCTGTATTAGGGATCTCATGCATTGTAATAGTATTATATTTTATCATTCAGTTGATCTAGTCTATAATTCATACCATTTTCTCCAAATTAGCAGTAAAATTTTCCAACTGAAAATCAGTTGATGCTTCCTTCAGTTGACGCTTCTTTTCCAAGGGTCATTTAAAAAGATAATTCTGTTTTAAAATTTTAATGATTATATTCACTCCATTTAGTAACTTTTTAGAAGTAAAGTTTTTAGAAGATCAAGACGTGATGCGAATTGATCCCAGTGTGTACTATATATAAAACATGTCTAGTACTAATAAGCTAGTACTTTGAATCTGCCTTATCTACATTTCCTGGTAAAATGTATGGAAAAAATCCTATTTGTATGTACATTTGATTAAAGTTAGGGTTGGGTTAGGAGTTAAGAGTTAGGGTTAGGGTGAAGTCTCCATGAATTTGCAAAGTAAAATTGACATTGACAATACAATAGAGCCTCTAGCATCATTTTGAATCTGCCTTATACTGCATTTTCCAGTAAAATACATGGAAAAATTATATTAAGGTAAAAATCTACTTAGGATTAGGTTAGGCCTCCATGAATTCAGAAAGTAAAATAGATTCACCAATAGATTCATAGAACATTGATATGCTTAGAAGGCCTCTCACAGCTCAAAACTTCTTCATCTGCATTTCTTGGTAAAATATATATAAAAATGGTTATTAGACGGAAATTCACCTAAGGTTAGGTTTAGGCCTCTGCGAGTTTATCACCATAAACATCACCAATAGATTCAAGGAGGCTGTCTTACATTTCAAATCTGCTTTATTTGGATTTTCTGAATATATTGTATACGGAAAAATCCTATTGGGATGTCAATCAACTTCAAGTTAGGGTTCTGGTTCTGGTTCTGGTTGGATTTATGTTTAGGTTATACCTCCATCAATTTGGACAGTAAAATAAACATTACCTATAGATTCATAGGAGGCACTGACATTTTGAATCAGCCTTATCTGCATTTCCCGTTAAAATACATGGAAAAATCCCATTACAGCAGAAATACAGTTGGGGTTCGGTCTCCATGACTTCAGTGACTAAAACTGACATTGCCAATAGATTCTTAGAACATTAGTATCTTTATGAGCTTCTCAAACATTGAATCTGTTATCTGGGTTTCCTGGTGAAATAACCGCAATTCTTTTTTGGAGGAGAATTATTTTAATGATAAGATCTATAGTGAAAATCCATACAAGAGAAAGGCAGGGGCTACTTCCAGCTACTTTTTCAAGCTATTTCAGTCTTAAGTGTCATTTTGGCAGCAGCATCCCAATAAAACCCAGAGTTTACATTCAACTTCACTTTTTTAAAGATTAAGAGTACAGATTTATTGATCAGAAAGAATAAATTACATAGCTTTGAATTGTGTTAAAATCACATTAAAATATAAAGTATTAAATTATTTCCACATGAGTTTGATATTATGTTTACTTGTATCAAATATTAATAATAAGGATCTGCTTTGGTAATATTTAGTACAAACAGAAATAAAGTTTATGTTCAAAATTTATTTAATATTGGCATATCACAATATCACAATCATATATTAAAATATGCTTATATTAGAGGACATGGGAGTCTTTTGTGGAACATTAGGATAGACACTCTTTTGAGAAATGTTTCTCATGATTTTTTTTTCTCCAATTAGGATGGAAGAATTCCTTAAATGGAAAAAGAAAAGAAAAAGGACTAAATGTGGATGGAAACAAAAAGTGTATCTTAAAGTGATATCCTTAGTTTAAAAAATAGTTACAAATCTCTTGTGTTAGATAACAAACTGATTCATCTAGAAGTCAGTAGTAACTTACTGGTATCAACATATGAAAAATTAAAACTAATGATTATATTATCTGCTTATTATCTTTGTTACTGAATTAAACTATGTTCTTTTAAGAAACTTGATTAAAAATGAAACATCACTGATGCCTTTTATAAAATTAATTGTGCCCTACAGCCTTTTTCTAAAACTTTCCTTAAAATATTAAGCTTTATTACCAATGAAAACTGATTTCAGTAAATTAATCTCAGTTAAGATTATATAAATAGATTCAGAAAGATTGTTCTAGCTTTTTTAAAAAAATCACCTTAGTGAGGCTATATTTCTTCTTTCTACATCACCTATTTTCATGTAGCTGTTTTAAAATATATTTGTAATAAAACAATCATACAAATGTTATACAATGGCATCTCTGTGACACATAGTGTTTGCTTCTTAAAGCATGTTGTCAGATAAAACATTTTCTCCCTTTTGCCACAGTTCAGGGACTGATTAAAATATAAGATTGAAATGTAGTGAAAAATACCTGCTATTTTTCAGGATTTCACAAAAGATAATGCAAATTGTTTCATGGGCTTCATAGATCTAAATGTACTGTATGTATATTACAGTGTATTACTGATCACATTGATTTTCCTCATTTATCAGCCAGAAGGAAGCCCTTACTGGCACTTCTATAACATCTGCTCAATAACTTTGACATTGATTCTTAATAGAAAGCCAAATGGATTGCTGAATATCCAGACATAGAAAGACATATAAATGACCCAACGCAAAAGGTGCCAGTTTTGAACTATCATACCAGCAATGGACAATCTTGAATAGGATTTGCACCTTCCGTGGCATGTGTCAGGACTCACTCTGTAAATCAGGTGTGGTATCCTCCCCTCAATGTGACTGTGGGCTGCCATGTCAAACTGTAAATCACATCATGAGGTGAGATGAGGGAATATACTGGTCCAGTACCTAATATTTTTCTATATCAATGATGCTGTTCTTCAATGGTTAGATAGCATAAACATTGGTTGAAATGTGTTTGAATATTAGTAACTCAGATTGGTAATTAGGCTATTGGTTTGAGCTCCGAGCTTGGCAATTTGATTGCAAATGTTTCATCACCATTCGAATGAGAAGTCAGCCATATGAGAATTCAAAACGCACTGACAATGTCTCCTCAAATGGCGATGAAACATTTGCAATCAAATTGCCAAGCTCGGAGCTCAAACCAACAGCCATAGACATTGGTATCTGAATATAGACCTTTTTAAGTTTATAATTTATTGTGTTTTTTTAACCTAAGCAAAATGTTAATATGTATTGAATGCCCATATATGATAAGCCATTTGCTAAATGAATACTAGCCATATGATGCTAGTAGCATTATTTGTTTTGATTGTGTTGCAGATGGGGTTATGGGTTTTTA